>NW_007233248.1:0-22494 GCF_000164805.1 Carlito syrichta | reverse complement strand
GGGGATAGATAGGGGTCCTGTTTCAATCTTCTGCATGTAGTCAGCCAGTTTTCCCAGCACCATTTATTGAATAGGTTCTCCTCTCCCCAATGGTAGGTGGTGGAGGTTTTGTCGAAGATGAGTTGGTTGAGAAATTGAGGTTTCACTTCTGGAATCTCAATTCTATTCCAATGATCTATATGCCTGTTCCTATACCAGTGCCAAGCTGTTTTGTTGATTGTAGCTTTATAGTAAAGTTTGAAGTCTGGTAATGTGATACTGCCTGCTTTGTTTTTTTTTGCTGAGGATTGTTCTGGCTATTCTTGTCATTTGTGTTTCCGTATGAATTCCTGTGTTGTTTTTTCTAGGTCTGAAAAGAATGTTGCTGGTAATTTGATGGGTATTGCGTTGAATCTGTAGATTGCCTCAGGTAAGATGGGCATATTCACAATGCTGATTCTTCCAACACAGGAGCATGAGATATTTTTCCACTTGTTTGTGTCATCTTTGATTTCTTTGAGCAGAGTTTTATAGTTTTCATTGTAAAGGTCTTTCATGTCTTTGGTTAGGAAGATGCCAAGGTACTTCATTTCGTGTGTGTGGCTATTGTGAATGGAATTGTGCTTTTTATTTGGGTTTCTGTTTGTTTATCATTGGTGTAAAGAATTGCGATTGTATTTTGAACATTTATTTTATATCCTGAGAATTTGCCAAAGGCCTTTATCAATGTAAGGAAGTTTTTGACAGATTCTCTTGGGTTTTCAAGGTACACGATCATGTCATCTGCAAAGAGAGATAACTGGATTTCCTCTTTTCCTATTTGGATACCCCTGATTGTCTTCTCTTCTCTGACTGCACTAGCCAGGACTTCCAATACTATATTGAACAGGAGGGGTGAGAGTGGGCATCCTTGTCTTGTTCCAGTTTTCAGGGGAAATGACTCCAATTTTTGTCCATTTAGGAGTACGCTTGCTGTGGGTTTCTCGTAGATGGCTTTTACTATTTTGTGGTATGTTCCCCGGATGCCTAGATGTTCGAGTGTATTTATCAAGAAGGCGTGCTGGATTTTATCAAAAGCTTTTTCTGCATCTAACGATATAATAATGTGGTTTTTGTTTTGACATCTACTGATGTATTTAATTACATTTATGGTTTTATGAATGTTGAACCAGTCTTGCATCCCAGGGATGAAGCCTACTTGGTCATGATGGATGATTTTTGAAATGTATTGTTGAATCTGGTTTGCTAGGATGTTGTTGAGAATTTTAGCCTCTATGTTCATCAAAGATATTGGCCTGTAGTTCTCTTTCTTTGTTGGGTCTTTACCTGACTTGGGTATCAATGTGATGCTAGCTTCGTAAAATGATTTGGGGTGAACTCCATCTTTCTCAATTGCCTGGAATACCTTCAGTAGGATTGATATCAGCTCCTCCTTAAATTCCAAAATTCCAGTAGAATTCTGCTTGAAAGCCACCTGGGCCCCGGGCTTTTTTTTGTAGGTAGTTTTCTTATTATGTAGTTGATATCTTTGATTGTTATTGGTGTATTTAAGGTCTCAATTTCTTCTTGTTTCAACCTAGACAGGGTGTGTGATGACAGAAAGTCCTCCATTTCCGAAAGGTTTTCAAGTTTGTTTCCATACAAGTGTACATAGTAGTCTCTAATGATCTTTTGTATCTCTTCAGGGTCAGATGTGACTTCATCTTTTGTGTTTCTGATTGTGTTTACTTGGGCTTTTTCTCTCTTTTTCTTGGTCAGTCTAGCTAGGGGACCATCGATCTTGTTTATCCTTTTGAAGAATCAGTTTTTTGTTTTATTGATTTTCTTGTATTATCTTTTTGTCTTCTATGTCCTGGATTTGGGCTTTTATTTTGGTGATCTGGATTCTTCTGCTCAAATTAGGGTTTTTGTGCTCTTGCTTTTCCAGCTTTCTTAGGTGGCTTGTTAGGCTATTCATTTGTGATCCTTCTATTTTCTTCGTGTGCATTTGTAGAGATATAAATTCTCCTCTTACTACAGCTTTCATGGCGTCCCAAAGATTTTGGTAAGATGTTTCTTCATGTTCATTTGTTTCCAGGTATTTTTTAATCTCTGTTTTGATTTCATTGTTGATCCAAGAGTTATTTAGCACCATGCTGTTTAGTGTCCATGTCTTTGTGGGTTTTGGGGGGACTTTGTTGGTGTTAATGTTTATTTTTATTCCACTGTGGTCCGAAAAGGTACATGGTAAAATTTCAGTCCTTTTAAATTTGCTTATATTGATTTATGGCCAAGTGTGTGGTCAATCTTAGAGTACATTCCATGTGGTGATGAATGGAATGTATATTCTATGGTCTTTCGATGGAGTGTTCTGTAGGTATCATTTAAGTCCATTTGGTCGAGAGTCACATTGAGGTTTTGGATCTTGTTGCTGATTTTTTGTCTTGATGATCTGTCTAGGGTTGTGAGTGGAGTATTACAGTCCCCAGCTATGCTGGTGTTGGAGTCAATTTCCTTTTTATTTTTACCCAGAAGCTGCTTTATGAAAGTTGGTGCTCCTATGTTGGGTGCATATATGTTCAGGATGGATATTTCTTGTTGATGGATTGAACCTTTTATCATTATGTAGTGGCCTTCTGTATCTTTTTTTATTTTTGATAGCTTAAAGGGTATTTTGTCTGAGATTAAGATCGTGACTCCTCCTTTCTTTTGTGTTCCGTTCACCTGAAAATTTGTTTCCCATTCTCTTACTTTGAGTCTGTGAGTGTCCTTTCTAGTGAGGTGAGTCTCTTGAAGGCAATAAATTGTTACTTGGTGATATTTTATCCATTTTGCCATTCTATGTCTTTTCAGTGGTGCATTTAGTCCATTCACATTCAAGCTAATTATTGAAATGTGAGAGTTGATCCCTATCATAATGTTCTTACAGAGTTGTTGTTCTTTCTATTTGTGTGTTACCTTTCTTTTGGTTCTGGAGTTGGATCATGTGTGTTTTTAATCTTTTGCCTGTACTCTTGTGAAGAACGTTGTTGTTCTTTTTTTCTTTTCTTCTGTGTTCAATACTTTCTTCAGTGTTTCTTGTAGAGGTGGTCAGATGGCAGCATATGTTCTTAGGGATTGGATATCTGGGAAAGATTTCAATTCTCCCTCACTGATGAAACTTAGCTTGGCTGGCTAGGTTATTCTCGGTTGAAATTGTTTATCTTTTAGAACTTTGAAGATAGTGCTCCAAGCTCTTCTGGCCTGGAGGGTTCCCGTAGGTAAATCTGGTGCTATTCTAATTGGTCTTCCCTGGTAGGTAGTCTGACCTTTTTCTCTTGCTGCCTTTAGGATTTTTTTCTTTTATACCTACTTTGTTTAGGTGAATTATTATGTGTCTGGGCATTGGTCTTCTCATTTGTTGTCTTGCAGGGGTTCTCTGAACCTCTTGTGTTTGAATTTTTTCATCCTTGATGAGATGAGGGAAGTTTTCTTGAATGATGTCATGAAATGTTTTTTCCAGTGTGATCTCTGTTTCTCTCTGTGCCTCAGGAAGGTCAATTACTCTTAGGTTCGGTCTCTTGAAGTAATCAGTCATTTCTTGAAGATTTTGTTCAGTCTTTTTGAGCTTCTTTTCCATGTTTTTAACAGTTTGGGTTAGTTCTGTGTTTTGGTTCTTTGAGCTCTGAGATTCTTTCTTCTGCTTGGCCAATTCTGCTTTCCATGCTTATTAGTTTGTTATTTATTTCCATCATGTATTCATTACTGCTGCTATTTCTGACATCAACTCCTTCCTATTTTCCTCTTGTCTGTCTTCGATTTTTTAAATCTCTCTATTAATGTCTTGATGTCTGGGTTTGTTTCATGTGACCAATCATTCTAGGGGCTCTTCATTGTTTGTGTTCTGAAGTCTGTTTCCTCAGTGTCTGACCTCCCAGGGGTCTGTGTGAGACCTATATTCTTCTTTTGGTTTTTCTTCATTTGTGTGTTTGTTGTTTTTGTTTTTGTTTTCCCTCTTCCTTGCTTCTTCCTCCCCCCCACATCACCATCTTCTTTAATTCTGCTATTCAGGGGTAGAGGGGTTGTTTTTACTTCTGTTTGTTCAATCTCCTATTCTTCTTTATGTATGTCCTCTTACTTTGTTCAATTCTGGAGTTGCACTGTAGGTTGGGAGTGGTCCTTTTTGCAGTTTTGAGATTTACTTAAGTGGGGAGCTGTGATTCAAAATCTATGTGCAGGTCCTGGTATCTGTCTATAGGTGTATGAATAATCTGAAACCCACTTCCCACTGCCTTGGAATCTGCCTGTGCAGTGGAGTTGTAGGTTTACCCCCTGAAATAAAATGTGGTTAACAGAGGGAGGAGGATGGAGCAGGCAGTGGGGGCAAGAGGGGGGTGGAGAGAGAGATGGGTAAGGGTGAATACAGTCGAGTGTACCAACAAATGGAGAGAAGGACAAAAAATTGAAACATATAAAAACAACAGACCATAGCTCCAAACTAACCAAGTCCCATACCAAAAAAAAAAAACTAAAACGTACAATGTTACTAACATACAAGCTTGCCAACCTCCTTATTGGTGTGCTATTCCTCTGTACAAAGATGTGGTTTAGAGAGAGAAGAAAAGAAGGAGAAAAAAGCGGGGGGGGGGGGGCAAAACAGAAGGAATAAAATCAAGTCAGTAAACTAACAGAACCAATCAAGCACACTCTGAGACTTTTTGTTTAAATCTAATGTCCTTTTAGCTCTGATTCCTAGCTGTCTTTTCAAGCTGGTACGTTTGTTCACAGTTAGCATCAGTTGCCCCTGGCCTGCTGTGAAGGGCAGTTCAGATCATCACTCAGTTCATGACTGCCCTGTTCACCACTCAGATTTGGCCTGTGTCTGTCAGGCCTCCATTTTTCCCCTTTTGGTGTTGTTACCTTGAATCACCAGCAGGTGCTGTTATCTCTCACTCCAGATGGTCTTTATCTCAGCTGCTCTCATCTGCCCCTAAGGGAAGGGAGATGTTGCCTCAAGGCACATGGGAGGAGACCCATGGCCTGGCAGGTCGTCTTGGTGGTAGTAGATCTCTGCAGATCTTGCTCACAGGGGCTTCAAGGTCTGAAGTCGTGGATCCCCTCAGGCACAGGCCGTGTGATGTGTAATGGCTGCCTTGGTGGCGGCGGCTGCAGCTCACCTTAGGCACTGATGGTGCAATGTGGAATGGCTGCCTCGGTGGCAGCAGCAGCAGCAACAGTGGCGGCAGTGGCGGCTCACCTCAGGCACTGGTGGTGCAATATGTAATGGCTGCCTTGCGGCGGCTGCCTCAGAGGAGGCGGTGGCTGCCTCAGAGGAGTTGGCAGCTATGGCTCACCTCAGGCACTGGCAGTACAATGTGGAATGGCTGCTGGCCATGGCAGCAGCAGCAGCCATAGTGGCTGCCCAGACCGCGGTGATGCCTCAGCAAAGTCTATGGCCAAGCTCCGTGTGAAGAGCCGGCTGCCGATGATGGGATCTGCAGCCTCTGGGGAGAGAACCAGAGTCTCTGCATTCTCCTTGGTGGAGAGTCTCACAGACTGAGCTTCCCCGTCGCCATCTTGCTGGAAGTACCCACTTTATTATCTTTCTATCACTGATGTGTTGGACTTACTTTAGATTCTCTCATTCTCATACAAAATTCAAAAGGAAAGTTATTTAATCTTAGAGGCTTACTTTAGATTCTCTCATTCTCATACAAAATTCAAAAGGAAAGTTATTTAATCTTAGAGGCTAACCTGCATTATTATTTTAATATAAGTTTGGTCTTAGATTTTTTATTAGAGATTTGTTTGTGAATTTTTTAGATAGTATTTAACTTTATCACTGACTTCAAAACGGTTTAAATGATAAACATTTTTTTTCTTTCTTTTTTTTTTTGAGCTAGGGTCTCAGTTTGTTGACCAGGCTGGAGTACAGTGGCACAATCATGCTTACTGCAGCCTCAAAGTCTTGGACTCAGGCAATCCTTCTGCTTCAGTCTCCCAAGTAGCTTGGACTACAGGTATAGTTATGTTGCCAAGATAGCCAGTTAGATACTCAAATGCATCAGATTTGTGTTTGAAAAAGTTAACAAATTTTTCATTAGTTAATTATTTTCACTGATAGTGGAAAGCACTGTTTTGGAAACATAAATATCTAGATGTTTTATAGAAAAATAAAAATAAAGTTTGTATTTTGAGTATATATGACAGGGTCTATTAAAATTATTTTATTTGTGATCATCCAGTCTTCTCAAACTAATAGTAGATTATTAGAGATCATTATTTATAAATAAATACTATAGGGTTAATAACACATAAAAAGTTTTGAGACAACTTTATTATACACACACAATTTTAAACATGTGAAATTATATTAATCAAAAAACATGAAGTCCACATCATACTACTTCTAATTGAGTGACAATACCAAGTTTGCAAAACAACTAAATTTAAATAAATTATCTTAAATTTAAATATAATGCTTTTCATTTATGTAGTATGCAATTTTCAAGTCATACAAGTATATAGTAAGCTTTTTCTTAATTATATCATAATTTATTTCTAGACATATGTTTCCAGTGATGAATACTATTAGAGAAAGAAATTAAGGCTGATTTGGTTTATATTCTGAGTAATGGCAAATATATTTACTATGACACCTCCAAAATTAAAATTCTGTGTTAATTTTTATGGTCTGTAATCTCAGTGAATTACTGTGGCTTTAAATGTCTTAAGCATGTATATCAACTCCATGATGAAAGCAAAGATGCTGCACATTATACCAACTACTAGTGAAACAGAAGTCTGCTGCTTAATGTCTTTTTGGATTTGGAAACAATATATATCACGTGGACCATTTGTGACATAAGTCTTAAGTTTGCAAGAATTGAGAGGGAAACAACAAAAACAAGCAAGTCTAGTCTTCTGTGTGAATTACTCTTCCTCTTTAGTTTTCCACTCCCATGATATTTGACATCTTTGGAAAATCCAACCTCTGGCACATCACAAAAATATAACTGTAGTGTAGTTCTTAAATGCTTTAGAGAAAACTCATTCTGTCTTCTTTAAAAAACGACCATAATGTTCAGTGTGTGCAGTAACACATTATCATCAAACAGAAATGATATATAAGAAATCATCCTGTAGCAGGTCTATATGTCACAAAAAATTGCAAAAGATAATTGCTTTAAAGAGGAAGTCAAGTTATCTCTCTTTGCTTATTATATGATCCTATACCTTGAAAATCCAATAGAATCTGTCAAAAACCACCTTAAACTGATAAAGGACTTTGGCTAAATCTCAAGGTACAAAATAAAAGTAAAAAAGACAGTCACATTCTTATATACCAACAGCAAACAGGCAGAAAACCTAACAAAAAACACAATCCCATTCACAATAGCCAAAAAAAAAAAAAAAGAAAGAAAGAAAGGAAAAGAAAAAAGAAATTTCTCAGCATTTTCCAAACCAGAGAAGTGAAAGACCTTTATAATGAAAACTACAAAACACTGATCAAAGAAAGAAATCACAAACAAGTGGAAACATTTTCCATGCTCATGGATTGGAAAAATCAACATTGTCAAGATGTACATCCGACCTAAAACATTCTACAGATTTAATGCAATATCCATTAAAGTACCAACCTAATGCTTGTCAGACTTGGAAGCAAAAATACATAAATTTATATGGAAACATAAATGACCACAGATAGCCAAAACAATCCTCTGCAAAAGAAATAAAATGGGAAAAATCATACTTCCAGTCTTTAATCTTTATTATAATGCTACAATAATCAAAAGAATCTGATATTGGTACTTCATTCTCAATTGCCTGAAATACTTTCAATAGGATGGTATTAGCTTTTCCTTGTATATCTTGTAGAATTCCGCTGAGAAAACATCTGGTCTAGGCCTTTTTTTTTTTTTTGCAAAGACATGTCTCATAATTGTTGATATCATGAATTGATATTGGTTTGTCTAGGGTTTCAATTGCAATATTGATAGGTTATTTGATGCCAGGAATTCTTCTATTTCCTCTAGATTTTCTGGTTTCTTTGCATACAAATGTCTGATGTAAACTCTGATAATCTTTTGTATTTCTTTAGGGAAAATTTAATATTCACTTCTTCATTTCTAATTTTGTTTCTTCAAATTCTCTCTCTCTTTCTTTGTCAATATGCCCAGGGACCTTTCAAGCTTCTTTGTCATTTGAAAGTACCATCCTATTTTCTTAGTGAAGCTTTGTCTGTTTTTTGGGGTATCTATTTCATTTAATTTTGGCCTTATTTTAATAATTTCAGTTTTTCTACTAATTCTAGGATTGGATTGCTCTTGTCTTTCAAGCTCCCTTAGGTGTGAAGTTACATGGTTTACTTGCAATCCCTCAACATTCGATTGTGCATGAAATATTATAAACGTACCTCTCCACACTGATTTTATGGTATCCAGAAGATTTAATGTGTGGTGTCTTTGTTTTCATTTGCTTCTAGGAATCTCTTTTATTTCTGCTTTGATTTCTGTGTTAATCAAAAGTCATTCAGAAACACACTGTGTAATGTTCATACGTTTGTGTGTTTGGAGGGTTCCAATTAGTGATAATATCTATTTTTATTGCACTGTGCTCTGAGAAAATGCCTTGTATAATTTTAACATTTTGAAATTTTTCTGTGTCTGATTTATATTCAAGTATATGGTCAATCTTGGAGTATGCTCCATGTGCTAATGTGAAGACTGCATATTCTGTACTTTCTGGGTGAGTTGTTCTATAGTTGTCTATTATGTCCAATTGGTCAACTGTTAAGTTAATTCTATTGATGTCTATTCTATAAGTTAAGTCAATTCTATAAGACTATATGTCTATTCTATAAGTTAAGTCAATTATATAGATGTCTATTAGGTCCAACTGGTTAAGTGTTAAGGTTCCTGATTTCCTTGTTAGTTTATTTATGTATTTATTTTGCCTTGATGATTTGTAAAGGCTGTTAGTGTGATTTTAAAGTCTCAGACTATAATTGTATGGCTGTCTATGTCATCTTTTAGTTTAATTAGCAATTGTTTATAAATCTAGGTGCTCATATATTGGGTATATAACATGGATATTTCCTTCTGATGAATTGAACCTTTTATCATTATGTAGTGTCCTTCCTTGTCATTTTTTATTTTTCTTGGTTTAAAGTCTGTTTTGTCCAAATAAATAATAGCTACCCCTGCTATTTTTGTTTTCCATTTGATTGAAATATCTTTGCATTG
Source organism: Carlito syrichta (assembly GCF_000164805.1). NCBI lineage: Eukaryota > Metazoa > Chordata > Mammalia > Primates > Tarsiidae > Carlito > Carlito syrichta. The sequence continues at coordinate 13,312 of NW_007233248.1, read as the reverse complement.
AGATTGGTTTTTTTGTAGGCAGCAGTAGGTAGATATACTTCTTTATCCAATGTTCCACTCTATGCCTTTTGAGAGGCGCATTCAGTTTGCAGTCATTTAAAATAATTATTGATATGTGGGTGTTTTGACATATTACTAAGAGACTACTTTGCTTTTTAGATTTTGTGGTTGATTTGTATAGTCTGTAAACTCTGTTCTTGCTTATGCTTTTGTGACAGGTGGAACTTTGTTTTTTAGAACTTTCCTAAGCATCTCCTGAAGGAGGTTTTAAAGTGGAATATTTTCTTAGGGAATAGCTGTATGGGAAATATTTTAATTTTCCTTCATTAATAAAACTTAGTTTGACAGGCTAGAAAATTTTTGGCTGGGGTTTCTTTTTCTTGAATATGTAAAGATAAGATCTTTGTCTCTTCTGCTTGTGTGATTTTTGCTGGGAAGTCTGCTGCAATTCTGATGGGGTTTCCTTTGTAATCAGTCTGTCCCTTTTCTCTTGTTGTCTTTAGAATTATTTTCTGTCATGCTCACCTTGGAAAGGTATATTATTGTGTGGCTTGGAGATGTTCTTCTCATGTAATAACTTGCAAGAGTCCTCTTGCATCTGCATGACCACCTCTCTACTGAGTTGGTAAAATATCTTTTGGATGACATCTTAATGGACTGCATGATCTGTGTGTTTACCTTCTTCTGGATTTTATTGAGTGTCTTTGCCATCCATAATCTGAATTCTATGTCACCAGAGACAGGTTATTCTGGATGGGTCCTACTGCCTGTGATCGGGAAATCATTTTGTGGATGTTGTCTCGTCTCATTTAAGCTCTGGGAATTTTTTTTTTTGCTGGTTCTTCCTCATCTGTAAGCAAAGTCTCTTCTTTCTTTTTTTATTTTGTTGCTTTTTAGTTAGATAAGGTTGCTAGTGTTGGGGTGGCCATTTGTGGAATTTATTTACATTTTGTCTGTCCTTCTTTCTCTGGTACACTTGTATGGGGACAGTAGCAGTGGTTGGAAGGGTGGTGATCTTTGGGAAAACCATTTGGAACTGCTTAACTGGTGTAGTCTGGCAAAAAGCAGGGAGTTCCCCTTTCTATAATACAAGTGACAGACATTCTGATTGGAGTTATAGCAGTGTTCTTTACCCCCAGACAGCTTGTCAGCAATATTGACAGGCAGCCAGGCGGGGCTTTGTGGCTCTACTCCACTTCAGGTGCTTTTAGGGGTGTGGAATAAGCTTCTCCTGTCTGGGCAGGACCATCCCAGTCACTCAGAGGTAGAAAACATGATGGTTGTTATTTATTCCTCTGTCTACAAATGAGCAGGGCCACTGCCACTGATGTGCTGTGCAGACGTATCTAGCCTCTTAGATCCCACTCTGCCCCTACGGAAATTCTATGGCAATAATGGCAGCCCTCTGAGGACAAGTCAAATCTGCAGCCCTGAACTAGGGCCCACAATGGCTGCCAGTAGTAGAGATGCTTGCCCAGATTGGTCACATTGCTCCTGCTGGGTGCTGGAGAGAGAGACAGGGAGGAGCACTCATGCGGCTCAGACCAACTCCATAGCATGTTTCCCACAAATATTTTCTGTGGGGAGGGGCACAGGACACTTGGTTCTGAGGTTCTTCAAGCTCCAAATGGTACCTGTCAGTATCTTTGTCTTTATTTAGGGCAGTCCTCTGCACCCAGCCAGTGTGGGATTGGTGTATGGGAGTGGGGAGTTCCTGGGCTATATCTTTCCTATCTGAGAATGCAGAGGCTCACATGAGGCATGTAGAGATGAAAAAACTTTCATTTTAATTCACTATTTCTGTCTCTAGCAGTGTTCTCCTGCTCTCACATTGGGGTTTTCTTTAGGGATTTATGGAGCTTGAGACTCTATCCTCCATGTCCCCAGGTCTCATAGACCTCAGGTTGGGTTTTCAGGGTAACCCTCAAAGTTCTAGGTCCACTCCTCCATATAGGCTTTCTTTGCAGAGAACTGCAATCAACTGATGACTTCAGTTGGCCAATTTGCCTAGGGACTTTGTTTTTTTGTTTTTATATTTTAGATGACTGATCCAGAGTACTGTTGACAAAAGATGTCAAACTGTGAAATATTTAAGAAAGAGAAAAATAGTGTTAATATGGCTGACTAGAAGCAGCTAGAGTGTTCTATGTAGCAAACTATCAACTCTAATCAATATATTTTATGCATGTTGGGTCACCTTGGCATAATAGTATTACCCCAGTAGCCAGGGACTGCCTCCCAGTCCCAGCTGGGGTAGTCAAGAGTGCATACTGAGTAAGGAGCTTGAGCTCTTTTCCCCTGCATACCTCTCAAAATATCAAAACAGATAACTTGAGTGATTCTCACAGTCTCGCACACCAACTTTGGGGACTTCCTCAGAGTAACACAGGTGAGGCAGAAAGCCCACAGCCGCCATCTCATCAGGCTGTATCCCATAAGCGCCACCTCCTGGCCAGAGGTCAATAGCACAGCCCATCACATTGGATATAATACTTCAGCTTTGGGGAAGGTCTTATCCCAGATCCCAGCTAATATCACTATCTAAGCCACTCCAGCCATTGAGGATGCCTTGAGCCTGTGCAAATACCCAGCACAGGACCACCACATATAACAATTAAGAAACTCACCACATCAAGATGATATATAACCAAGGGAATCTTATTGTGCCTATGCAAGTCCCCTGCCAATCTCAAATAAGAAGAAATTGTCCACCGAAATGAGAAGGAACTAAAAAAAACTGACAATATAAAAAAACAGTCTCCAACACCCCCAAAAGACCATTGCTAACTCATTAGCAATAGACCCTAGTCAAAATAAAATCTTTGAAATTCAAAGACAGATTCAAAAACCTGATAATAAAATTGCTCAAAGTGATTCAGAAGAAAGTTGAAAATAAACATAAAGAAATAAAAAGAGGCAAGTGCAAAGGTGTGTGTCTGTAATGCCAGTCTGTTGGGAGGCAGAGAGGGACAAGGACTGGGCAACTTGACAAAACCTTATCTCTACAGTAAATCAGAAAAAAATAGTTGGGCATGGTGGTGCATATCTGTGGTTCCAGCTACTTAGAAAACTGAGACGAATGACTGTCTGAACCCAGCAGGTTGAGGCTGTGGTGGCCATGAGCATGCCACTGCACTCTAGCCTGGGCAATATAGTGTGGTTCCTGCTCAAAACAAAATAAAAAACAAAACAAAAATCTATTCAGAATGATAATAAACAATTCTCAAAAGAGATAGACACCTTGAAAAAAGTTGAAATTCTGAAAATGAAAGAATCATTTAGGGAAGTACAAAATAGAAAATTTAAACAGTAGACTACAAAAAGTAGAAGATAGTATCTCAGAACTTGAAGACTAGGCTTTTACATTCACCCAATTAGACAACAACAAACAATCACAGAATGGAACAAAGTCTTCAGAAATGTGGAATTATATAAAATGTCTAAACCTAAGAATCATAGGTCTTCCTGAGGAAAAAGAGAAAGCCTCAAGTTTGCATATCCTATGTGAGAGAATAATGGAAGAAAACTTCCCTGGCTTTACCAGAGATTTAAGAATCCAGATACAAGAATCCCAAACAACCCCTAGAAGATTCATGGCAAAAAAGTCATACCAAGTCATATAATCATCAAGTTATGCAAAGTTAATATTAAGTAAATAATTTCAAAAAAAGTGAAACAAAAGCATCAAATAACTTGCAAAAGTAAATCTATCACACTAGTATTAGATTTTTCAGAAGAGACCCTAGAAGTCAGAATTATTAGGACTCCATCTTCAATCTCACCAAACACAGTAACAATCAGGCAACAAAACTAAGTTTCATAAATGAAAAAGAAGTGAAATATTTCTCAGACAAGAAAACACTCAGGAAATTTGTTAGTACTAGACTGAATGTATAAGAAATACTCAAAGGAGTTCTGAATACTGAAACAATATCAAAATACACCAGTTAAAAAACAGTGGGGGGAAATCATAAAGCTCACACTTCTTATAGAACATCAACACACACGCAAAAATAATTTGGTATATAAATAAATAATAGAGGAACCAGATGACAACTAACATGATGAATGGAATAGGACCATAAATATCATTATTAGCCCTGAGTGTAAATGATCTCAATGCCCCACTGAAAATATATAGATTGGCAGAATGAAGCAAACATCCCCATTAAAAAATGAACAAAGGATATAAACAGACACTTCTCAAAGGAAGGCATACAACCAGCCAACAAACACATGAAAAGAACGTTCAGCCTCATTATCATCAAGAATGCAAATCAAAATTATAATGAAATACCACCTAACTCTGGTAAGGACAGCTATCATTAATAAGTAATAAAACAGCAATTGCTGGCATAGCTGCAGAGAAAAGGCTATACTTCTATACTGCTAATGGGAATATAAGCTAGTTCAACCTCTATGGAAAGTAGTATGGTGATTTCTGAATAAACTATTCTACCAAAAATACACCTACGCATGCATTTTTATTGCTACACTATTCACAATAACCAAAATATGAAACCAACCCTGTTGCCCATCAAAAGTAGAATGGATAAAATGAAATATTTTTCAGCCATAAAAAGAACAAATTATGGCCCTCATAGCAACTTGAATGCAATTGGAGACCATCATACTAAGTAAGCTATTGCAGACATAAAATACAGAATACTGCATGTCCTCACTCATAAGTGGGTCCTGAACACCAGTCACATTAGTACAAGCGTGGGATCAGCAGTCCTTGGGCACTGTTAGGGGAGGGAGGGAGGAAGAGAGGAAGGAAGCGGCATGTGAAACACAATGGGTACTGGGCCTGCCACAAGGGGGAGTGAAGGCCAGCTAGAAGCCCAACTCACCTATATGTAGGCTACTTACGTAGCAAATTCTCACTAGTGTCCCACAACTCTAAAATAAATGAATAAATAAATAAGCAAAGAAATAATAAAAGTACAAAGGCCAATTGGAAGTTATGTGAAAAATACTTAGATAAGTGAACCATGTTTCTAAAATTAAGTTAGATATCATACATGTATACATTTAAGTTCAACCAAAATATAAATCGTATTTTGTTTCCAGTTATTTAAAGCATTGTAAAATTAATCTACAATAAATATTTGGAAAGAAATGAGAAATGCATTCTAAAATAAGTTAGCATATGCTAAAAATTGAAATGACAACATTATAAGGCTAATCTATAGATTTTTATGGAGAAGGATAAATATTCTAAAAGTAGATAATTTCCTTAACTAAACTTTTCTATGGAATTAATATAGCACCACAAATCAATGAGTGACAAAGATTTATCAAATTATTTTAGCTAAGTAACTATCAAAATTTAAATCAAAATTTAAATTTTTAAATTAATTTAGCTTCATGTGAAATCATTGCCAGTATTATTAATTAATTGAAGAGTAAAATTTTTTTTAAATCATAGATAAATCAGAAAGCATAACAAAAGATAGCAGTATAATTTAAATACATACATACACACACACACATACACACACATATATATATACACACACACACACACACACAGAGAGAGAGAGAGAGAGAGAGAGAGAGAATAGTAGTTTGCAAATTTACCATAATTTGAACTCTGTGTTGACTCTGATTTCCCCACCCTCCCATTGTTGGATTGTGCTTACTTATTCACAATGTTTCTCCTATAAATTAAATCACATTTAAAAAGAAAAAAAAAAAAAGCATAAAGGGACCAGATAACAACTATCATGATGAATGAAATAGTACTTTACATAATATTATTAACTCGGGGTGTAAATGGTCTCAAACCCCACTAAAAAGATATAGACTGGCAGAATGGATAAAAAACACAATCTAAATATCTGCTGCCTTCAAGAGATGACTTAACATGCAAAAACTCTTATAAACTCAAGGTAAAGGAGTGGAAAAAAATATTCCACCCAAATAGGAACCAGGAAAGAGAAAGAGTAGTCATTCTCATATCAGAAAAAAACATACTTTAAATTGGTAACAGTAAAAACAAACAAATATGGTTATTATATAGTGATAAATTGATCAATCCAACAAGAAGACATAATTTTAAATACATATGTGCATAATATCAAAGCCCCCAATTTCATAAAACAAATTCTACTAAACCTCAGAAAAGAGTTAGACAACAGTACAATGATAACGAAGACATTAACACTCCACTGTCAGCAATAGACATTGTCAAGGCAGAAAATCAACAAAGAAACATTGACATTAAACTGTACCCTGGAACAAATAGAAGTAACAGACATCTACAGAACATTCTATTATAAAACTACAGAAGACACACTTTTTTCATCAACGGATAGAACATTCTTCAAGATAGACAATATGATAGACTGCAAAATTAGTCTCAATAAATTTTTTAAAAATTGAAATTCTATCAAGCACTTTCCCAGTCCACAGTGGAATAAAATTAGGAACTAACGCCAAGGAAAACTCACAAAACCAAATAAAAACATAGAGGTTATACAATCTGCTCCTGAAAGATCTTTGGGTCACCAGTAACAAGAAGACGAAAATTTAAAACAGTCCCCAAAATAAAACCAGAGGAGACAAACAAATGAAGAAACGTCTCATTCTCATGGATTGGAAATAATCAGCATTTTAAAAATGTTAAAAAGGCCATATTACTTAAAGTAATATGCAGATTCAACACAATCCCTATCAAACTGCCAGCATTATTTTTTTCACAGAATTGGAATAAACAATCCTAAAATTTATATGAAACCAAAGAAGAGTCAGAATAGACAAAGGACTCTGTGGCAAAAAGAACAAAGCTGTAGGCATTATATTACTTGACCTCAAATTATACTACAAATCTATAGTAACCAAAACAGCATGGGGCTTGTACTAGAGTAGAAGCATGGACCAATGGGATAGAATGGAGAACTCAAATATCTACAACCAACTGATCTTTAACAACGCTTTACCCTGAGAAAAGGACACTCCATTCAACAAACGCTGCTGGGAAAATTGGATAACTACACACAGAGACATGAAACTGGGTCTTATCTCTTCCCATATACAAAAATTAACTCAAGAGGGATTAGAGACTTGCATTTAGACCTGAAACCACAATAATTCTAGACAAAAACCTAGAAAAAATATTCTAGACATTGGTCTAGACAAATAATTTATGAATAAAACTCCAAAATCAAATGCACAAAACAAAAATAAACAAGTGGGACTCAATTAAATTAAAAAGCTTCTGAGTAGTCAAAAAAGTAATCAACAGAGAAAACAGGCAATCTGCTGGATGGGAGAAGATATTTTCAAGCTATGCATCTGAAAAAGGACTAATACCCAAAATCTACAAAGAACTCAAACAAATCAGCAGGAAAATAGTCACATTAAAAAGTGAGTAAAAGACATGAAAAGACACTCTTTTTTTTTTTTTTTGAGTTGGAGTCTCGCTCTGTCACCTAGACTGGAGTGCAGTGGCCGCTCCCAGCCACTGCAGCCTCGACCTGCTGGGCTCCGGCGCTCCTTCCGTCTCAGCCTTCCAAGTAGCTGGAACTACAGGTATGCACTACCACGCCCAGCTAATTTTTGATTTATTGTAGCGATGAAGTCTCGTCAAGTTGCTCAGGCAGATCTTGAATCCGTGGACTCAGGCAATCCACTCACCCCAACCTCCCAAAGTGCTGGGATTACAGGCTGAGCCACCGAACCCAGCAAAATGACACTCTTAAAAAAAGGTATAGAAATGGCCAAGAAACATAGAAAATGTTCAACATCTCCCATCATCAAGAAAATGCAAATTAAAACCACAAGATACCACCTTACACCAGTCAGAACAGCCATTACTGAAATAAAATAAAATAAAAATCAATGGATGTTGGCATGGATGCAGAGAATAAAAAATGATTATACACCGTTGGTGAGAGTGTAAAATTAGTATAGCCTTTATGGAAATTGATATGGAGATTTTTCAAAGAACTAAAAGTAGATCTACCATTTGAACCAGTAACTCCACTAAGTATCTACTCAAAGGAACAGAGGTCATTATATTAAAACAACAACAATAACAAAAACCAACAAAACAAAAAAACCCCTGCAATTGCATATTCATCTCTGCACAACTCACAATTGCAAAGATCAGGAGTCAATCTAAATCCTCATCAACTTATCAGTGGATAATGAAATGTCATATACATACCATATGGAATATTATTCACTCACCCAAAAAAAACAAATGTGTTTTTCAGTAACTTGGATGGAGTTGGAAAACATCGTAAGTGAACTAAATCAGAAACAGAAAACCAAACACCACATGTTCTCACTTATAAGTGAGAACTGAACCAAGGATCAGCAAAGGCATAAAAGAATGGTATGCTGGGCATTGGAGACTCAGAAGGGGAAGAGGGGAGAAGAGGCAAAGGGATGAATATCATTTGTCAGATACAATGTACACATGTAAGAGTGCTGGATACATACATCTAAAGCTTCAATTTCTCCATTAATACAGTACAATGATGTAAACAATGTAAGGTTGCAATCAGCAAACTAATAAACAACAATAGCAAGAACACAAAAAGACAATATGCAACAGAGCATTTGTGACTTAGAGACCTAATATATTTTCTACCTTGCTCTTTACAGAAAAAAATTGTGGACCATTAACATAAAGGATAGCTGTGCAAAAATTTTGTTAGTGGAAGCAGAAAGTTGTTTTTGTTGTTGTAAGGATGTTATAATACTATGTATAAGTGTGTTCCCAATTTATTAGAAATTAAAGGGGTGAACACTGTCAGTTTTTTTTTTTCTTTCATTATCAAACCTGTCTTTCTTTCTTTTTTTTTTTTTTGAGTTGGAGTCTCACTGTCGCCCAGACTGGAGTGCAGTGGCCACTCCCGGCCACCCAGCCTCAACCTGCTGGACTCTGGCGATCCTTCTGCCTCAGCCTTCCAAGTAGCTGGAACTACAGGCACACGCACCATGCCCGGCTAATTTTTTTGATTTAATGTAGAGATGAGGTCTCGCCTGCCCATGCAGGTCTCAAACCCATGGGCTCAGGCAATCCACTCACCTCAGCCTCCCAAAGGCATGGGATTATAGGCTGAGCCACCGAGCCGGCAAACCTGTCTTTCTAAATACTTATTTGGGATATTAGGATTGAGGAACTGCAATCCACATTTGTGCTGGGATAGCTATCATCTTTTAAAATTTTGCCAGTAGTAGTTAGTGGTAGAAGAAAACAGAAGACTAGAGGAGAAATGAGTTGCTTCTTTAATTTGTTTCTTATTCCTGCTTAGTCTCTTGTTTCCTTCTTCTATGAGTAGCTATTCACTGTAGCTATTCTTCCTTCTGACAGTGACAGTAGGTTTTAGTTGTTACTTCCATCCACTTTTTGATATTAGTTTTTTTTTGTTTTAATGTTTAGAGAAGCAGCTCATTTTGCCTTTTCAACAAAACTAGCTCAAGCTGGCCAGTGTTTCTCTCAGAGATCTAGTTTCCCTTGTCTCCTTTGTTGAACTCAAAGGCAACAGCACCAGCTGAGAAGCACTCCTTACTTGATGTCTCAGTGTCAGCTCTCATTTTTGTAACTTCTAATAATTTCTGATATAGCCACTTTGCACTTCTAGCCCTAGAAGAGGTAGCAGCTTCTTTTAGTTAATACCTATAAATTATCTTAGTATTTTTCTTTTGTCTTTTAAACATAATCAATGCCTAGCTGACAATCTCTTATATTCAATTATTTTTATTAATAATTGTGATTTCTATATCCTGAAGGGTGCCTGATTTAGGCTGTAATTTATTCTAGAATAAATGTCAATTTATTCTGAATTTTTTTTTTTTTTTTTTACAAAAATTGCTTTTTATCCTTGTTACAAATATTAGAGCATAGACTTTGCTGAAAGCCATAATTTTTAGCAGGAGATAATTTTAGACATTTAAACAACTGACTTTTTCCTAAAATTTTTCTTAAATTTCTTTCAACCAGTTTTTTAAAAATAAAATAAATCATGTAAATACATTTTTGGAAATTGTGTGAACAAAGAAATACAAATAATTGAGTGATTTTGGAAAGCAATGTGATGATTCTTTTCTTTTAAAGGTGTTAATGTCCATAAACCCATCTCACAAATGTTTTCAATCTTAACACAAAACTCATCTCAGCTTATAATGCCTCTTAAGAATTTAAAATAGAAGGGAATCATAAATATTATGTGTATTAATTTTTAAATAGAGAACCTATACTTGATGCATGTATACACTGAAGTTTTACTTGCTGTACACTCCTTTAAATATTGTTGAAACCTCATTAATTCTAGCTTTAATTGGGCTAAAAATTTATTTCCTGAATGATTTGTTCCTATTATTCATAAATAATTTTGTTTATTGGTAGAGTTTTGATGATGCCCTAATTCAATTATCTCCCTATATTGTATATAATTTTTTGAAAATCAAAAAATAGTGGTTTTTTATATTTTTATGTTGTTCATAAAATAATATATTTATATTATTTTTTGAGAAGTTTAAAAAAATAGCATGATCTTCTTGTGCTGAACCATGAAATGATTTTTATTGTATAAATAAACAACAGTAGAAGACTAAGTTTACAGCTGCAACAATGTACAACACATGAAAAGAGTTAGATACAAAAATGACAAAAATAGTTAACCATATATAATAGAAAGTAGGATGTAACTAGAAAACTATGATACACAACTATTTATTTGAAATAAAGTGTGAAAGATATTTTCTGTAGTTATTAGAATTTTGCAGACTATATTTTCACATAAGTATCACATCTGTCAATTCCAAAACAACTTTTCAAAGCATAAGAAAAGGAAAGAAATGTTCCTATGTCAAATCATTTTGTCAATCATGTTTGCTATTTAATAAAAAGCAAATAATTATATTAGTAGCACAAATTTCAGTTTTGAACATGTTTATTCTTTTATATATTTTTTCAAATAAACATTTTACTTTAAAACAACACAAACATCTGAATAAATGTTTATTAATATACTTTAATTTCTATGAAATATTTTAATTTTTGTCAGAATAAAATAATTTTTGAGTATGACACATAGAGGATATATTTATCATTGTCACTGAAGTATGTGTAAACTCAAATTTTAAAAGGATGGACTTGGTCTGTGGTTATCTATCTTTGGTTGATATTAACATGCATCTTTTTTTCATATAGCAAGTAATTACACACACATCAAAATGCTGTAATTTATTATATATAAAATAGAATAAATCAATATGTTTACTATTATAATCATATTATATAATAAAACTTTATGTACTCATAGATACAAATGAAAATTCAATCCTAAATTATAAGTATACAAATGCATTCACATATTTGGAATTATAGTCTACCAACTGCATAACTTAAATATTCAGATTCATCTTTTGTATGTTTAATATGATTCTACCTATACATATAATACATAATGTATTATTTCAGAAAACTATAGTGTCCTGTTTCAATAACTTTTTATCCAAATGCAAAATAAGAATAAAATGGTGGCATAAATTGATAGTGGATGGTGGGAGACAAATGTTGAAATGCAATATTACAGATAAACAAAGAATGGAAGGAGGTTAGAATAATTGAACTGGTAATTTTCTATAAAAACTACCATAAACAGTACCCAAACTCCTTAGATAAATGGGAATGGCACAAGAAATATAAAAGATGTGCCTGTAGCATCTTACAATGCCTAAAATTAAATGCCTCCCTTGCAAACAACACCACCACCACAAAATTCACATACAAGTAGTGATTATGTCAAATTGATACAGGATCCAAGTGAAAGAATACTCTATATGCAAAGATGGAACAATTTGAGGGCAAAATAACTGTACTCTTAAGGTATAGAATAAATATCCATGTGTCCATATTGTTTAAACAAATAAAAAAGAAGAAAAGATATGTTTCAGAAGAATCCCAAAGAACTTATATAGATACTCTACCCTCAAAAAAGTTCTTCCTCTTTAAGCCTCCTCCTGAAGAGCAGAGTATGGAAAAGTAGGTACAAAGATCAACATTACAGTGGAGGGACCTGACAGACATTACTTCTGCTAAGTGATCAATGTCAACATCAGCAATGATGAGTCATATTGTCAGCACGTATATTTGATATGATGTGATGAAGATGGTACTTCATTTTTATTGTCTCCCTCTCATAAACTCATAACCTTAGCCTAATCATAAGAAAAAATTAATGGAGGGTCACCGTACCTGGCTAGTACTCCATAAGTCTGTCCATACCATCAAAAAGCAAAATATAACTAACTGCAATAGACATGTGAGTCCAAGGATATAGGCCAATAAAATGAAAAATAGTATCCTGGGTAAGATTCTTAAATAGAAAATTGTTAGGGGAAAATTATAGAAATTTAAATAAAGCATAGATTAGCTTATCATAATGAACCATTACTTACGGAGTAATTTTATGAAAAATATCATACTGTTCTAAAATGTTGATGATAGGGAAAAGTGAGTACAAGGACATGAAAATTTTCTGTACTATCTTTGCAGTTTTTCTGTGACTCTAAAACTGTTCTAAAAGGATACTTTTTTTAAATGAACATATTTAGAAAATACTGAGTGAAGTAGCCCAAATTAAATAAACAAAATTAGAAAATTTTATGTTTCCTTTTGTCATGCAGATATAAAATATTTCTTGTTTTGTGGCACCTTGGTCTAAATAAAACAGCATTAAAATTTATAACACTTAAAATATTATTTTAAACTTAAATAATTTAATTAATCTATTTTCTAAGGATGAATTCCAATAAGTTATTATTCTCATCTAGATAAGACACTTTTTCTTTATGAACTAAATTTCTCATGTGTAAAATTAAGATATTAATTGTTTTACTGTACAGTTCTTGAGAAGTTTAATGATACAATGGATATTAAAAGACTTTTAGAAAATTATGGTGTGCTATAAAAATCTATCTTCAGATTCTTAACACTGATATGTTACTCTTACTATGCATTACTATCATGAGTGTTGCTAAATGTCTATTCTCTTTGTGTATATTTTGAAAGCATTTAATATTTGCTTAATGTAGAAAGTTTAATTTTAAAAATTATATAATTTATTATATTTTTTTTCTCTTTTTTTTTTTCATTAATCAGTAGTTTTTATTATGGTTTTGTGGGGTACAGTTAAGGGTAGGTGTACAATGACGTTTCATTCAGGCACCCTGTAGATAAGAAGTGTTTTCCCATCCCCCGACAGATATTTGCTACTGTTAATCCCATCCCCCTCCCCCCCATAGTTTCCCCGTACCATCCGTCATTTTCTCATAGTATTGCATTGGATGT
>NW_007233247.1:69365-84542 GCF_000164805.1 Carlito syrichta | reverse complement strand
CGATCCTGTTAAGTCTGTTTAGTAATTTTTGTCTCTTAGTAATTTTTTGTCTGTGACTCCACCCTGCTCCTTGACCACTTGTCCAGGTTCTACCTAGATTGAGCCCAGTTCTATACTAGGGTCTCTTCTCCTACTACTACTTCCTGAATAAAATCTGATCTTACTGCTTTAACTGCTGCCTAACTCTGGGTTTTCTTTTTCTTTCTTTCTTTCTTTCTTTTTTTTTTTTTAACAGTTTTTGGTCCAAGATTTGGATACAGACCTGACACACCATTAGAGCATCAGATATAAAAACTGATCTCTCCTCACACACCAGGACTCAGTTCCCACTCTGCTTCCTAGTATGGGTATCTCATGGTGAATCTGACTCCAAAATCCAATGCTCCAGATAAGTGTCCACTGAAGTATGGTGAGGACAGACTTTGATTCTTAAGATTCTGATGACACTGGATGAAGCAGGGTTAGAGGTCCCAGACTTCTTTGTTTGAAAGGTACCCTCTGGGCTGGAAGACTTCAAGAGGGATTGATTCCCTGACTCCTGAGGCTAGCCCTGAGCTGGAAAATCCTTTCTGGCTCTTTATCTTGAGTGGGGATTCATTCATTCCCTGACTCCTGGGATGGAGAATTTTTTCCTGGTCTTTATGAGGCCTCTCTGTTCTCTCTGTTTAATCCTGCTTCTCCCTTGAGAACTTCTCGTCAACTGGAAACCCTACTTCCTATCCCCGCCTTGCCACTACAGTCCTAATACTGTCTTGTTTTCTTTCTCACTGGCAGAACCTTACTAAATACTTTTTTTCAGCTTCAGTGATCCTTCTGGGGCTATTCGGATATTTCCAGATTAGTCTACCTGAGAGGAGCCCTAAAGCAAAAAGGAACCAAAATTTTGGACACACAGTGGTCCACTTATTTCACTTGGTATGAAGAAGTAAAAAAAACAACTAAATAATTCAAATCTCACTCAAACTACTGAGGCTCTTAAATAATGTCTATGGAATTTTTTTCCTGACTCAGTAAAGCTCCCAGAGCTCTCTACAGCCCCTCCAAATTCCCTTCTCAACTTTCCTTTACTTGTTCTCTCACAGAAGTCCTCCACCACCTATACCCTCTGCCCCTCAACTCCTTGTAACCATAAAATTCTCTGGCTTATTGTCTCCTATAGAGGAGGCCCAGGGGTCAGCCAGTACCCGTTTACAAGTAAGGCCAACAGAAGAGATAACATTTAAACCTTGGTTAGATCTGAACTACATGTCATCGCCAAAGACCTTCCTGACCCCAGAAAGAAAGGGGCCAGGTTTGTTGATTTAGAATCGTTCCAGGAACATGTGCTCTGGGATTCCCTAATTTATGTCAGCATCCCTGCCTATTGGCTGGGCCTGGAGATGCCTCCCTTTGCTTTGAAAAAAGCTGGATGGATCACCATTTCTGAAGACCTTCATGAGTCTCAGACTACCTCCGATTTCTTGAGGGAGGTTAAGGGAGCGAGTACTAGGAGACATCCCTTAGACCTATCTCATCAAAATTGGTTAGTCATGTATCTGGAATTGTAAACAACAAAGTGATGGAACTCTGGCTGTCACCATCAATTAGAAGCCACATGGGAAGGCAATTCAGGGCTGGAATGGACTTCCCAAACAGCCTCTGTTCTGGCCACGCAAACTTTGTAAACAGTCTCAGACTGGAACTCTGATACGTTACAGAAAAATAATCGTAACTGGCAAAATGTATACATGTCTAGGCTCCAGACATTAGCCCAGCATTATCAAGGTAGTATTTCAAGAATATTGAAAAATATGCATTGTGAGCTTATGGCACTGCAATTCAAATAGTTGAAAAAAACCTGAAAAATGTAACTTCTAGCAAGCACTACAATGGAGGGTTCCCACTGATGCTCCGAGGAATAGGGAGGCCCCAGCATTATGCAGCCTTCAAGAGGAGGGAAACCCCCAGTCTCTGCCTTACCAGAGAGCTGTCAGTTCTCCTCCAGAGAAGTAAATGTTCAATGCCCTCAACTACTACTGAACTTGCAAAAAGAAACAACATTACAAGCTCAAGGGTACCCCACTCCTCTTGTCATCCATAGCAGGGCAACATATTCTATGCTTAGCACTACCTCATTTCCTGCAGCCTTCCCTGCAGGGGGCCAGCCCCTGCAGATATTGGGGGTCCCTGGTAGGAAAGATGGCATCGGCGATTAAACTGGAGGGATAGATATTAAAAGAAAGAAAGATGGAGGGATAGATATAAAGAGAAAGAAAGGGGGGAGAAAGAAAGAGACTGGACTTTGTCTAGTGCAGAAGCTGTTTAATGGGACAAACCATAAGTCTTTTATCCCAAATTTTCACAGGTTAAATCACAAGACTTTCATGTGAACACAAAGCCAGGTGGATGAGGGGCGTCCCCACCCACCAGGCATTTTCCCAAGCATGAGGAAGGACAATCCCCAAATTATCTCACTGTTCCTTATGCTTGGTTAATGTTCCTCAAAAGCAATACAACAATTCTAACATCATAATATTCTAATAATCAATAACTTCTAAAGCTTATGCATACACAACACCTAATGACTAACTTAAATCCTAATACCTTTTCATTCCGGGCTAATTCTACCTGCACTATAGAAAGTCTTAATTATAGTTCAAACAGGTTCCTAAAGAATGTAGCGCAGTCCAAAGATCACGCTGGGCCATTTCTAGGTACAATTGATTACAATCTCTTAACAAAATGGCTATTCTAAAATCCTATATATCTATCTTAATTTCTATAAAAGTTTCTAATTCCTAATCCTAATATATAAAGCTGATCATCAGCAACAAAGCTTCTAAAAATAAAACCCAAATATAAACTGTAAATGGACTAAGACCAAATCCACAATAGTAGAAAATGGAGACAATGAAATTTCTAAAGTTAACTGTATTCTTATTAAACCTCAAAATATCATGATTGATCATGCTTGAACTAACATGATTCCCTGATGTTAGCATGACCTATTCTACAATACTTTCTATGAATAAAATAAATTCAATTTCTATAATAGGTAGAAAAACCCTACACTAACTGTAGCTAAATCTGGCCTAAAAGAATGCAGCTCAGTCCAAATTACACGCTGGGCCCTCAGAAATGTGACCCAGCCCAAACTTTGTGCTGGGTCATTTCTGATAACTCTAGATAGTCATCTATACCACTGAAAAGCTGAAAACAGCTCTCTGTAAGTATATACTAATTCTACAAATACACTTTTAAATCTTATAAAGAGGCTTGTACCGTATAAAAGGCTCCCAAATGTGACCTGAATTTGAATTATATCTAATACCTAAGCCAAAACCACAGTTTATGGGAAACAGGAACAATGGGTTTCTAGAATGAGCCATGCCTGTCACAGTGACAGAGCCCTCAGCTTAGATCAGCAGAGTTCCTTTAGGTTACTTGCGCTGCATGGTAAAAGGAGGAGGAAAATAGGGTCAACGGCTCCCGAACACATCCTAGTGGTCTCAGGGTCCATGGCCCTCCCTGATCCCTAAAGCTCAGTGGGCCTCCGTGGCCGGTTCCCAAAAAAAGTATATCCTGCATCTTTTTAACATCCTCATGTCATCTGAGAGGAAAGAAAATTTACATAAATTTTACAAGGGTAAAAAGGTGAAGGCAAAATATTTCAATACCAAAGGGAGGCAATATTAGTATAATGATTAAGAGCATGGACTCTTGACTAGGGAACCTAAGTTCACTTCTTCTGCTGTCTGCTAACTGTGTCTTTAAAAAGTTAAAACCCACTCTGGGCTTTAGTTTCACTTCACTATAAAGTGAGGATAAAAACAATTCCTACCTCACAGCTTTGTCCTGAGAATTAAATAAGTTAAAAGAAGAAAAGCACTTAGAGCTGTGCTTGGCACAGAGTAAATGCTAAATACATATCAGCTATTGTTATTATTACAGGTTACCTGTGGATATCCTTGTTTACTAGATATAGATATGCATGAAGATAGGAGTTAGTCAAGGTTCTCCATCAGAAAACAACAGTGCAAGACACATTAGGCATGGCAGATTTCATTCCAAATCTGGTCTCTTGGGCAGAATCCTGCACATTTCATCTATTTGGGCTGAAATCCTCATCACATACATGCTATATGATGCTCTCTGTATACCAACCATTTGGCTCCTAACTAGCACCCATCCTTCAAGATGTAGATCAGAGACTAGATCTTCTAGAAAAACTTCCATGACTGTCCCTCTCAAGATTTCTTCACTATATTCACAATCGCCACCACCGTATTCAGCAATGAGCTTCACTTGTATTCTCTGATAGCCTCAAGCGCATACCTCCATCACTGCCATTTTCATCTTACATTGGAATTTTTGTTTATATTTTGGTCTACCTGAGTAGATTATAATACCTTTGGAAAGCAGGCAGGCACAATGTTGTCTCCATATTTACATCTCTAATGCCTTTTACAGCACCAGGTTTATAGTTGGTACAGATGTGAGATAACACAAAGGGAGCCCTGAACCTGGGTAATTGGTGATACTAGGAGTGGAAATAAGAAACAGAAGGGAATTAGTAGGCTTTCATGGGGGAGATAATGACTTTAGGTGAAGGCAAGGTTAATTGAAGATGTTGGCAAAACATTCATTGTGGGAAACATGGGTATGAATTTAGGAAAAGTTAGGCTTAGAAAGACCAAATATGAATCTCCAAACATATGCGAGATTTGAAATCTTCAGAATGATGATTTTGTTGATAGAGAATATGGATGAGAAGAAAAGCCAAGAAAATAATTTTTTTAATGTCTACATTCAAAAGAAATTGGATAAGAATGAGAAGGACAAGAATCACAGAAGAGAAAACCAGAGATATATGATGTCCCAGACGCCTGAAGAGTGGTGAGATTAAAGGAAAGGTCACCAGTAGCAAAGAGTCATTTATTAATTGAACAAATATTAATTGAGCAAAAAATCTATGCTAAATATTTACCAAGTGATGGGATAAAATGATTGCAAGGTGTCTGGTCTCATGACAAGCAAGGTAGAAAGAAGAGTGGATGAAGAATTGAATTAAAAGATATGATAGGTTTTTAAAAACTAGGTTGCAGTAATGAGTCATAAACAAGAGGTGAGAAATGGTCAACAACAAAGGAAATAGTCAACAACAAAGCATAGTACTCGTTTAAAAAATGGACACAGATTAATGGAACAGGATAGATAATTCTGAAATAAAACCATAGACCTTCAATGAACTCATCTTTGACAAAGTCAACAAATGCAAACATTGGGGATAGAAAACCATATTTAGCAAATAGTGCTGGGAAAACTAGCTAACCACGTGTAGAATAATAAAACTGGACTCCTACCTATCAACACATACAAAAATTAACGAAAAATAGATCAAGGACTTAAATGTGAAACTTCAAACTGTAAGATCTTATAAGAGAAATTAGGAAACACCCTCCTGGATATCAGCCTAGGCAATAAATTCATGGCTAAGTCCTCAAAAGCAAATGCATCAAAATATAAAACTGACAGATGGGTTTTTATCAAACTAAAAAGATTTGCAAAGCAAAAGAAACCATCAAGAGAGTAAAGAAAAACCCACAGAATGGGAAAAATATTTGCAAGTTATGCACCTGACAAAGGCCTAACATCCAGGATCTACAGGGAACTAAAACAAATTGACAGGAAAAAAACAAATGAGTAACTCCATTAAAAAGTAGGCAAAGGGCATGAACAGATATTTCTCAAAGAAAGACATACAAGCAGTCAACAAATATATGAAAACATTTTCAGCTTCACTAATCATCAGACAAAGGCAAATCGAATCTACAATGAGATTTGTACCTCATATCTCAGTTGTACCTCAACCTCATACTGGTCAACATGGCTATCCTTAAGAAGTCAAAAATAGCCAGACTTGGTGGTTCAGCCTGTAATCCCGCACCTTTGGGAGGCTGAGCTGAGTGGATTGCCTGAGCCCGCGGGTTCGAGACCCGCCTGGGCAACTTGGCGAGGCCTCATCTCAACAATAAATCAAAAAATTAGCCGGGCATGGTAGTGCGCGCCTGTAGTTCCAGCTACTTGGAATTGAGGCGGAAGGATCTCCAGAGCCCAGCAGGTCGAGGTTGCGGTGACCAGGAGCGGCCATTGCACTCCAGTCTGGGTGACAGAGTGAGACTCCAACTCAAAAAAAAAAAAAAGAGAAGTCAAAAAATAACAGGTGTTGGTGAAGCTGCTGAGAAAAGGGATCACTTCTACACTGTTGATGGGAATGCAGATTAGTTCAACCTTTGTGGAA
Organism: Carlito syrichta; assembly: GCF_000164805.1. NCBI lineage: Eukaryota > Metazoa > Chordata > Mammalia > Primates > Tarsiidae > Carlito > Carlito syrichta. The sequence goes on along the minus strand of NW_007233247.1, from coordinate 78,262 downwards.
AGCAGTGTGGCATTTTCTCAAGAAACTAAAAATTGAGCTACCATATGACCCAGCAATTCCATCTCTGAAAATAAATCTCCAAAGGATCATAAATTGCATCACCCAAAAGACACCTGTACACATACATTCATTACAGCACTATTCACAATGCAAAAACATGGAACCAATCCAGTGCCCATGAGAAGTGGACTAGATAAAGAATATGTGGCACAGTGGAATACTCTGCAGCCGGAAGGAAGAACAAAATCATGTCCTTTGCAGTACCACTGGTACAGCTGAAGACCAAATGAACTATCACAGAAACAGAAAACTGAATACTGCATGTTCTCACTCAGAAGTGGACCCTAAACAATGGGCACATGAGCACAAAGGTGGAAACATTAGCGTGCTAATCGGGGGATAAGGGAAGGAGGGATACGGGAGACACAACCACCCATTGGGTGCCATGTCTACAACCAAGGTGAGAGAGGGTTCACTAGAAGCCCAAACCTCACCTACATGTAACTTACTTATGTAGCAAATCTTCACATGTACCCCCACAACTCTACAATAAATAAAATAAATCATATGTTAAAATTTTAAAAAACAAAAAATACAAAGGGTTTTTCATGAAACCTAACAAGTTGACTACAAAATTTATACTGACCTACAAAATGTCAGAACTAGACAAAACACTTCAAAAGAAATGTAAGTTGGAAGTGCGGGCATTTATTCTCTCAGATACAAAACTTATTTTAAAGTTATAGTAATTCAGACTGTGTAGGATTGTGTTGTGGACAGATAAAGAGAACAACTGACTAGAATAGAAAGTCCAGAAACAGATCCACACGTACATGGAAACTCAAACTATGACAGAGTTGGCATTGCAGATCATTCAATAACAGGTGCTCAGATGACTGGTTATCCATATGGAAAAAGATAAAATTGTATTCCCTACACATAAACAAAGTAGTCATTTCTAAATGGTATTATTCATAAAAGAAAAATGTAAAACTTTTAGAAGAAAACATAAGTGAACATATTTCAACTTTAGTGGGAAATAACTTTTTAAGCATGATGCAAAAACGCCTACCTAAAAGAAACAATTGATAAACGTGACTACAGTAAATGAGTCTACTTTTTTAAAAGTGGGCTTTCTTTTAGAGCAGTTTTAGGTGCATGTTAAAATTGATAAACATGACTACAGTAAAATCAAAATTTTTGTTTATCAAAAGAGAACATATAAAGGATGTTAAAAAACAGGCCACAAGCAGACAACTTTTGAAGCAAATATTATCTATAAAAGAATATTATCAGCCTAATAATGATGATTAAAATTAATAACCAAATCTTTCACAAACAGGAAACACAAATGACCCATAATTATAGGAAAGCATACTTAACTAAATTAACAAGCAGGAAAACACAAATTACATTCACAAGATTAGCAAAACTAGTGTAGAGCAATAGTAACTTTCATATGCAGACATAGAAAATGGTAATTGATATAACCATTTGCAAAACAATACAGCATAATCTTGTAAAGTTGAACAGATACTTAACCTAATAACCCTAATGATCATTCTTAGGTATATACTGTAGGAAAATGCTTGTACATGTGTATACAGAGACATATACAGGAATGTTTGCAGCAGAAAATGTCCTTGAACAAAACAATTGGGTGTTTCACAACTGGATATTATGTTGCAAAGAATATGAATAAACTAAACTTACAAACATCAACCCAGGGAAATCTTCAATAAGTTGAGTATGAAAGCAGATCCTTGAGTACAAATAATATAATTCCACTTTTTAAAAAGTGGACTTTCTTTTAAAGCAGTTTTAGGTGCATGCTAAAATTGAACAGAAAGTACAACCTCCCTCTGCTCCCTGCACACGGCATGCTCCACTATCAACACTCTGCACCAGACTAATGCATTTGTTACAATTTATGTGACTACACTTACACCATTAATAACCCAAAATCCACAGTTTACATTGTGGTTTTGAAAGTTTTATGGGTTTTTACAAATGTATCATGACATGTATCCACCATTGTAGTATCATACAGAGTATTTTCAATGCCCTAAAATTTTCAGTGTTCTGCCTGTTAATCTCTCCCTTCCACCAGAGTTTTGCCCTTTCCAGAATGTCATATGGTTGGAATCGTACAAGGTGTAGCCTTTTGATTGGTTGCTTTTATTTAGTAATATACTTTTAAGATTCCTCTATGTCTTTTCATGCTTTGGTAGTTCATTTCCCTTTAGCATTGTCAATATTCCTTTGTCCAAATGCATCACTGTTTAGTCATTTACTTACTGAAGGATAACTTAGTTGCTTCAAAATTCTTGCAATTATGAATAAAGCTGCTATAAACATCTGTGTACAGATTTTTTGTGTGTGAACATAAGTTTTCAACTTCTTTGTGTAAATACCAAGGTGGAAAATTGCTGGATCACATGTTTATGAGCATGTTTCATTTTGTAAGAAACTGACAAACTGTCTTCCAAAGTGACTGTCCTGTTTTGCATCCCCACTAGCTGTGAATAAGAGTTCCTGTTGCTCCAAAACTTTGCTAAAATTTGGTGTTGTAAGTGTTCTTTATTTTGGCCACTTTAACAGGACAAAATCAAGTGCAACTGCTAAACTGTATAGTATTTCTATTTTTAGTTTTTTGAGTATTCTCCATACTGTTTTCCTTAATGATTGTAATAATTGTATTCCCACCAACAGTGTACAAGTTCCCTTTTCTCTGCATCCTCGCCACCAGCATCTGTTATTTGTGTGTGTGTGTGTGTGTGTGTGTGTGTGTGTGTGTGTGTGTGTGTGTGTTTAATAATAGTCATTCTAACTGGGGTAAGATGATATCTCTGTATGGTTTTGACTTGCATTTCTCTGATGATTAGTGATGTTGAATATTTTTTTCATATGCCCATTGGCTAGTTTTACTGTTCAGTTATTTGAGTTTCTTATATATTCTGGATATTAGTCCCTTGTCAGATGAATCATTTGCAAATATCTTCCCCCATTCAACAAGTCTTCTTGTTCTGTTGGTTGTTTTATTTGCTGTGTAAAAGTTTCTTAGTTTAATATAGTCTTGTTTGTCTACTTTTATTTTTGTTGTCTGTACTTTGGAGGTCTTGGCCTTAAAATTTTTGCCTCAGTCAATGTCCCAAAGTGTTTTCCTTAGGTTATCTTCTAGTAGTTTTATGTTTTAATTCTTACATTTAATTTTTTATCTTGGGTAAATTTTTGTATATGGTGAGAGATGGAGGTTCAGTTTCATTCTTCTGCATATGAATGAATATTTGATTCTCCTCTGGATTTTGAAGCAAGTGTCCTTTCCCCAATGTATATTCTTGGTATCTTTGTTGAAAATTAATTGGCGATAAATGCATGGATTTGTTTCTGGGTTTTCTATTTTGTTCCATTAGTCTATATGTCTATCTTATACCAATATAAATGCTGTTTTGGTTACTAGAGTCTTGTAATATATTTTGAAGTCAGGTAGTATGATGCCTCCTGTTTTGTTTTTCTTGCTCAGCTACTTTGGCTCTTTTTTGGTCCCATATAAATTTTAGGATATTTTTCTATCTGTGAAAAATAATGTTGGTACTTTGAAAGGAATTGTATTGAATCTGTAGATTGTCCTGGGTAGTATGATCATTTAGCAATATTGGCTGGACACAGTGGCTCATGCCTGTAATCCCAGCACTTTAGGAGGCCAAGGCAGGTGGATTGCTTGAGTCTAGGTTTTTGAGATCAGCCTGAGCAAGACAGCGAGACCTTGTCTCTACAAAAAAATAAAATAAATAGCCAGGTGTGGTGGCACATGCCTTTAGTCCCAGCTACTTGGGAGGCTGAGGTAGAAGGATCACCTGAGCCCAGAAAGTTGAAACTGTGGTGAGCCATGATTTTGCCACAGCACTCCAACCTGGATGACAGAGTGAGACTTTAATTCAAAAAGAAAATTAGTTCTACTGATCCACAAGCATGAGATATCTTTCCATTTGTTTGTGTCTTCTTCAATTTCTTTTATCAGTATTTTGTAGTTTTTCTTGTAGAGATCTTTCACCTCCTTCATTAAATTTATTTCTGGGTATTTTATTTTTTGTAGTTATTACAAAATTGATTGCTTTTTTCTTTTTCAGCTAGTGCCTTATTGGTGTAGAGAAACACTACTGATTTTTATATATTAATTTTGTACCTTGCAACTTTACTGAATTTATCAATTAGTTATAAGAGTTTTTGGTAGCCAGGCTCGGTGGCTCAGCCTGTAATCCCGTGCCTTTGGGAGGCTGAGGTGAGTGGATTGCCTGAGCCTGCGGGTTCGAGACCCGCCTGGGCAGTGAGAACTCATCTCTACAATAAATCAAAAAATCAGCCGGGCGTGGTAGTGCATGCCTGTAATTCCGGCTACTTGGAAGGCGGAGGCGGAAGGATCGCCGGAGCCCAGCAGGTCAAGGCTGCGGTTGCCGGCAGTGGCCACTGCACTCCAGTCTGAACAACAGAGTGAGACTCCAATTCAAAAAAAAAAAAGAGCTTTTGGTGAAGTCTTTAGGTTTTTTCTAGATAGAAGATTATATTATCAACAAACAGGGATAACTGGAATTCAACTTTTCCAACACGATGCTTTTTATTTATTTCTCTTTCATGATTGTTCTAGATAGGATTTCCAGTACTATGTTGAATAGGAATGGTAAGAGTGAGGATCACTATCTTTTTTCTGTTATTAGAGGAAAGGCTTTCACTTTCTCTCCATTCTATATGATGTTAACTGTGAGTTTGCCTTTATTATGCCCTATTTATGTTGGGGTATGTTGCTTCTATGACTGATTTGTTGAGAGTATTATCATTAAGAGGTATTGAATTCTATCAATTGTTTATTCTGCATCTATTGAGATGATCATGTTTTTGTCCTCATTCTGCTGATGCAATGTATCGCATTTATTGATTTGCATGTGTTAAACCATCCTTCTATGTCTGGGAAAAATCACACTTGATCATGGTGTATTGTTCATATGTAGTTAGGTTTTGTTTCTTAGCATTCTGTTGATAACTTTGCATGTATGTTCATCAGGAATATTGGCCTGTAGTTTTTTTTAATCTGTTGCTTCTTTATCTGGTTTTGACATAAGGGTAATGGTGTTCTCATAGAATGAGTTAGGGAAAAGTTCCTCCTCTTCAATTTTGTGAAATAGTTTGAGGAGAATTGGTGTTAGTTCTTCTTTGAAAGTATGATAGAATTCAGCAGTGACTCCATCTGGTCCTGAACTTTTTTTGGTTGGGAGACTTTTCATTGCTGATTCAGTTTCATTATTCATTCTTTGTCTGTTCAAGTTTTCTATTTATTCCTTATTCAATCTTGACAGGTTGTATGTGCCCAGGAATTTATCCATTTCCTCTAAATTTTCCAGTTTGTTAGTGTACAGTTGTTCATAATAGTCTAGATAATCTTTTGTATTTCTGAGGTACCAGTTGTGATGTCAGCTTTCTCATTTCTGGTTTTGCTTATTTGGGTCTTCTCTCTTGTTTTTCTTTTTAGATTATCAAGTGTTTTACTAATTTTACCTTCTAAAAAAACTTTTCATTTCATTGCTTGTTTGTATTTTTTTTGTAGTCTTTATATTGTTTAGTTCAGTTCTAATCTTTATTCTTTCTCTCCTTCTACTAATATTGCATTTGGTTGAGGTGCATTAGATTATTTGGATTTTTTTTTTTTTTTTACTATTTTGATGTAGGTATTTATTGTTATAAACGTCCTCTTGGATCTGCTTTTGCTATATTCCGTAGGATGGCAAGTGGGTGAGTTCTCAAGTCCCTGGGCAGTGGGAATGGTGTGAGCTATGACATTAGCAGTTGCTGGGCAACCTTCTGAGGCCTAAATGGTTCACATTGGTATTGGCAGTGGCTGCAATGGGCAGGATGAGCCTGTAGTTGTCTTTATGTTTTTCATATTTCTTGTGTCTTTATGCTGATATGTGTGCATCTGGTGTAACAGTTGCTTCTTCCTATTTTCAGATTTGCTTTTGCAGGGAAGGACTTTTTCCTGAAGATGTACCTATGGTGTTGATTGTGTAGGGCACTTTGGCTTTGATTTTGGGTGCATGCAGTATTCTAGTTTTGTATGATTTATTTGACTGTAAATAATGTCACTGGTGTTGGTGATTCCTCAGCAGCTTAAGGTGCTGTTGTCAGTGAAGGCTGTAGTGAAGTTTTGCTGGGGTCTGGGATGCCAGGTGGGCCAGTCTTGGGACCATTGTGGTGGCAATGACAGACTGAGCATGCCTGTCTTTACACCCAAGAGTGGTGTACACTGGCACTGGTGTTAGCATATTCAGGCAGGCTGATTCTTGGGGCTCTAGGTGGCTTGCTCATATCCTGGGGATTGGCAGTAGTGAGCCAGAGAGGTAGACAGGTTTTCTTTTCTTTTTTTTTTTTTGAGTTGGAGTCTCACTCTGTCACCCAGACTGGAGTGGCCGCTTCCTGGCCACCGCAGCCTCGACCTGCTGGGCTCTGGCGATCCTTCCACCTCAGCCTTCCAAGTAGCTGGATCTACAGGCGTGCGCTACCACACCCGGCTGATTTTTTTATTTATTGTAGAGATGAGATCTCGCTGCCCAGGCGGGTCTCGAACCCACGGGCTCAGGCAATCCACTCACCTCAGCTTCCCAAAGGCGTGGGATTACAGGTTGAGCCACCGAACCTGTCTAGACAGGTTTTCAAGTTCCTGGACAGTGGGTACGGCATGGGCTATGAAATTAGCCGTGGTTGGGCAGCCCAAGTGGTCCACGCTGGTGTCGGCAATGGCTGGAATGAGCTAGGTAGGCCCATCCTCATGCCTGCTGCTGGTACACATTGGCGGGTGCCAGCTGTGGTGGTGGTGGCAGATTGGGTGGGCCCAACGTCAGACTACAGGAGGAGTGCTCAAGTGGCAATGATGGTGGAATGGCTGAACCATCCCCAGGCCATGGATGTCCTGCTTAGGTCCTGTAGGCAACGGCTGTTGGCAGTGGAATTTGTCCTTGGGCCACATGAAAATGCAACTGCTCCCTCTGCTGTGGGGGACAAGGTCGCTCCCAGTAGCTCCTGCCCCAGTAGCAATGGCTGTAGGCAGGAATGTCAGTGAAGTTCCAGATATGTGGCAATACAGGGGCTGTTGGACCCCAGGGCAGAATACAGTCTGATGAAGGCTGGCTCTCAGAATGGTGCCACGCTACAACATCTAAGGATTTGTGGAGCTTACCATGAGCTTCCTCACTGGAGCCATGCCGTTGTGGTCTCCAGGCAACTCCCTATATTAGTCTAAGGGCCCATGAGGGCAGAGGGGCTCTTCTGTGACCAGAATTTTAGGACTCTGCAGTGGGAATGTGGATCACTGGAGATCTATCACTCTTTTCCTGCGTGGGAGCATCTTTAGGCTCCCTGCCAACCTGCTGGGCAGGCTGCTTTATTTCCCTCTCCTTCCTTGCTTTCCATGCTTCCCAACATTTCTCTGTTGAATTCCAGTGTTCTCTCCTAGATGACTATTCTACGTTTGATTATCTCTTCCCTCTTTTGGCTCCTCTCCCCTTGCCTTGATTCCTTAGATATGTCTTGCTATTCTTAGGTGTTTGGTATTCCACATAAGTCTTTAAATTCTTATTGGGATTTAGAATTGGAATTGTATGACTTTAAAGATAAATTTGAGAAAAATTGACATCTTGATAGAATCATCTTTCTCATCACCGAATTATTTTCTAATCATCCTAAAATCGCTTATGTGTATATTTCCAGTTTCGTATTTATTCTATTCTAAATTATTTGAGAGGTAGTGTATTCTTTGACTCTCTCCAGAAATTTTATACAATCCAGAATTAGTCGCTCATTTATCTTTGGATAGTGAACTTTTCTGGATTTTGTTGTTTGTTTAATTTTCTATTGTTGCTAAATACATTTGATGGAAAGAAATCACTGTATTGCTTTTTAAAGTAGTCTTTTAAAAGATTATCTAAGCCAATATCCAACCTTGGAATTATAAAATATTGTGCATTCCTAACTACAAATATGGTATGTCTCTATATTTATTTAAGTCATTCTGAGTCATTCTTATTACCTCTCAGTAAAGGGTTACAATTTTCTCTATAGAAGTCAAACACATTTTATGTTAGGTTAATTCCTAGATATACTATATATTTGTGTTGCTACTGTAAATGATCTTACTTCCTTTGCAGTTCTAACTGCTCTTTGCTAGTGCCACACTTTCTGTTTGTAAAACTAGTATGTTTCAATTAGGTATATCACCACAGCACAAATACATATTATTAATCAACATTATAATATGAATTAAATAATCAGAATCAGAAAAGAGATTTTTGAATTATTATTCTGTTCTAGGTATTGAACTAGAAACTCTACACATTATTTCTTTTTACATATATTAATCTTTTTCAAACAGTGTGAAGGGAAGATTCTGTGTGTGTATTGTGTGTGTGTGTGTGTGTGTGTGTGTAAGAACACAACATGAATTCTTCCCTCTCAACAAAATTTTAAGTATACAATACACATATTATTAACTATAGGCACAATGTTGCATAGAAGATCTCTAGAGTTTAATCATCTTGCATAACTGAAACCTTATACTATTGAAAATAACTTCCCATTTACCCCTCCCACAAGCCTCTGGTAACCACCATTCTACTCTGCTTCTAAGCATTATCACCCATATTTTCCCTTCTGTTACTGGCTTATTTCGCTTAGCATAATGTCCTTAAAGTTCATACATGCTGTATATAGTGGAATTTCTTTCTTTTTTAAAGCTGAATAATATTCCATTGTATGTATATATACCACACTTTCTTTATCAATTCACCACATACATTTAGGTTATTTTCACAACTTGTCTCTTGTGAACAAAGGTGCAGTGAATATAGGAGCAC
>NW_007233247.1:55861-68789 GCF_000164805.1 Carlito syrichta | reverse complement strand
GCCCAGACTGGAGTGCAGTGGCCGCTCCCAGCCACCGCAGCCTCGACCTGCTGGGTTCTGGCGATCCTTTCGCCTCAGCCTTCCAAGTAGCCGAAATTACAGGCATGCGCTACCACACCCGGCTGATTTTTTGATTTATTGTAGAGATGAGGTCTCGCTGCCCAGGCGGGTCTCGAACCCGCGGGCTCAGGCAATCCATTCAGCTCAGCCTCCCAAAGGCGCGGGATTACAGGCTGAGCCACCGAGCCTGGCTCTCATTGTGGTTTTGATTTCATTTCCCTGAGGATCAGTCAGGTTGAGAATCTTTTTCTTTACCTATTAGCCATTTGTATGTCTTCTTTATAGAAATGTCTGTTCAAATTCTTTGACCATTTTTTTATTAGGTTACTTGATTTTTTACTATTGAGTTGTGTGAGTTTTTAATGTACATTTTGGATGCTAACTCCTCAGATATATGGTTTACAAATATTTTCTTTCATTTTATGGGTTGTCTTTTTACTCTTAATTCTTTTGCTATCTATATTTTTTGTTTGACATAGTCTCACTTGTCTGTTTTTCTTTTTTGTCTGTGCTATTAATATAGCTAAGAAATTATTACCAAAATAATAATGAAGCTTTTCTCCCATATTTTCTTATAAGAGTTTTATAGTTTCAGGTCTAATATATAAGTCTGATTTATTTTGAGCTGACTTTTGTGTTTGGTGTAAGATAAGGGTCCAATTTTATTATTTCGACTATGCATATTGAGTTTTCCTAATACCCTTCCCCAGTGAGTATTCTTGGAATCCTTGTGGAAGATTACTTGATCATATATGTATGGATTTATTTCTGTGTTCTCTATTCTGTTTCATGGGGACCATAAGCCTGTCTTTATGCCAATTACCAAGCCATTTTAATTATTGTAGCTTTGTAACATATATTGAAATCAGGAAGTGTAATGCCTCTAGTTTTGTTCTTTCTCAAGATTGTTTTGCTATTCAGGAGCTTTGTGGTTACATGTGTATTTTAGGATTTTTTTATATTGCCATTGGTATTTGATAAGGATTGAGTTAAATCTGTAGATTGTTTTGGGTGGTATGAAGATTTGACAACATTAAATCTTCCAGTCTGTGAGCATGAGATGTCTTTTCACTTATTAGTGTCTTATTTATTGTTTTGTACAGGTCTTTCACCTCCTAAGCAAACTCTATTCCTAAGCATTTTATCTTTTTTGATACTATTGTAAATGGGATTGTTTTCTTTGTTTATTTAATTTCTAATAGTTTGTTGTTAGTATATAAAAACACAGCTGATTTTGGTATATTGATTTTATATCCAGTAAATTTACTGATTTATCAATTCTAATAGCTTTCTTGTGGAGTCTTTAGGGTTTTCTACATTTAAGATCACGTCACCTGCAAACAGAGCTAATTTTACTTCTTCCTTTCTGATTTGGATGCCTTTTATTTATATTTTTTGCCTAATTGCTCTAGCTAAGACCTCCAATACTGTTGGGAAGAGAAATGATGAGAGACAGCATTCTTTTTTTATTCCCAATCTTAGAGGAAAAAGTTTCAACTTTTTTCCATTGAGTATGATATAAGCTATGGGTTTGTCATATATGGTTGTTTTTGTGTTGAACTATATTCCTTCTATACCTAACCTTTTGACAGTTTTGTCATAAAAGAATGTTGAATTTTGTCGTGTTTTTTCTACATCTATTAAAATTATTATGTGATTTTTAATTCTTCATTCTGTTAGTGTGGAATATTATGTTAATTGATTTGCATATGTTGAAACATTCTTGTATGCAATAAATAAATCCAACTTTGTCATGGTGCATAATCTTTTTAGTGTACTTTGAAGGGAACGTTTTTATTCTGTTCATAGTTCAGGAAACTGAAGCTCACATGGCTAGATAATTTTTAACCAGTATCTGAAAATGGAAGGAAAGCATAAGAAAAGGAATGTGAAGGAAGATATGGAAAGGTGGGAAGAAGATGAGGAAAGGCAGGAAAGGGAAAGAAGACACGAGGTTACAGGGAACATAGAGAAGTCTAGGGAAACAGAGAGAGAAGTATAAAGGGAGGCAGACCGTTTCCTATACATCCTGTGGCGTTATCCCAGCTCATCCCTGCTGGAACTACCCATCTACCACATAAAAAGCAAGAATCCATCTTTATGCCTCCATAGCCTTCTAGTCAGGCTTTTACTAATTAACTTAAATAATTCTTTCTTAAAGCATAAAACTATCAGTTTGTAAGCTTAACATTATTTCCGAATAAAACAGTTTAAAACAATAGTCAACTTCAGTAAAGAAGACCTTTGTTTGCAAGGAGTTGGCAACTCCCGGGATATTGTCAACCTCCAATTTTAAGCAAAACTGGTCATCTTCTGGCCCTTTGGACTGCTTTCTGTCCCTTCCTTGTGTGGTTCCCTTGTTGCAACAGAACTAATTGTGTACATGGATTTTCTTTTCACTGCTCTGGGGTTCTTGAATGTTCTGCCCCTATTCTCACTCTCTTCTATTAAAACAAACCCTCTGTGTCTCATACTCAGAAGACCTTCCTCTCTGACAGTTAACAATAGCATAAAATGCATGTCTCCTTTAAAACAACATTAAGGGAAAAGTCTAATAAAAAAGAAACCACAGGACGTATAGAAGCCAAGAAATATGATGAGTAAACAGGACTTTTGTTATATACCAAATCATACCACATCTGTACTCTCTACTTGTTAACAAAAGTTGTTTTTCTAGAACAATAAACATGTGTAAGGCAAAGAAAGGCAACAGAGACTCTTTTTAGCATAATATCTCAAGGATTTAACACTGACAGGATTTCTTAATATAATAATGCATTATGCATTATTAGGAGCATAATTAGGAGTCCTTAGTAAATCAAAGAAAGAAGACCAAGACTATCAGCATAATAAGACACTGGGTTTGTACTCTAAGAGGCACTCAGTCTTAGCAAGAGAATAGCTTACTTTCCTTGCATGTCACCTAAAAATTAGGCCAGGAAGCCATCTTTTTTTGTTATTCTCTCCTCCTACCTGTCACATCTGAAGCACCATTATCCCAGGTGTTGCAGGGAAAACAGAAACCCGCTCAACAACTGACAGCTTAAGCCAAAGTCCAAGAGAATAAAGAAGCAGTACTTCATGAGTGACTGAGAGGCGGGGGGAGAGAGAGAGAGAGAGAGACAGAGAGACAGAGAGAGAGAGAGAGAGCGCGCAGGGGGGCAGGTGGTTGGAAACACCCAGGGCCAGTGGTGGAGGCAAGGAAGAGAAGGCAGCACCCATGTGGTTGATACTCACAGCACTCCCTACTTTTCTCAGATGTGCCTGATTATTTAATAGTGAGGCTTTCTGATAATGGACTATATCTTTTGCCCCTCTAAATATTAACAGTGTAGCTAAGAGGTTACCTAAATAAACATTTCCTTTGTAGATTACATAAGCAGGTCATCACTGCTTTATGGTGCTACAAAGGTGAAAGATTTCATCTTGCTGCTTTGCCTTGTATGAGATAAGGCTGAAAATCATGTTCTACTTATTTTTCCTCCTTGATCTTTTCTGCCACTTTTCAGATCAATAAAATAGAATGATGACTCACGACTTTCCTACAAGAATTTATATCACAAGAGCTCTTAGGAATGACCCCATTCTACATAAGTGAACCTTCACCTTTGTGCCAACTCATTAGATCCATGTTTGTACATTCAACCATTAATTCAACAGATAATCACTGAGCATCCACTGAATGCCCTGCCCTGTGCTAAGGGTATGTCCTAAGTCTCTGTTCTTTCTATGCTCAGAAAACTGTCATAACCTAATATTAAAATGAATCTTGGGGGGAAAAAATACAAGCTTAGTTCTGTATGTTATTATAGCTTCCCTAAAGAGATACTCCTATGATCCAAAGTAAAACTGATAAATAAAAATGAATTCTATGATTTTGTAATGTATATTGCACCTTTCATTTTTGCCATTTTGCTACTTTTTTTGCCAGGCTGAAGTATTTATTTGAAAAATTGAAAACACAGATGCAATGTATTATACAAAGAAAGGTCTTAATACCATAATAAAAGTATGGTTGGAAGGAAACCAAAGCCAGTGGCTACCTGCTCTGGGAAGGTAAGCACTCAGTGAAAAATGAAATCTATTTATAGGAACTATCCTAATGGAAAATTGGGGGAAAGGTTAAAAACAGAATATAAACAAATGCAACCCTATCCCTGCAAACCTAAACGTGAAAGAGTTATAAGTTTGAGACAATTGCATTGTCACCAAGATTTAAGCAAACCCCCTACGTTTGTCCCCTCTGAGTAGTAATCAGTTTAATTTAGGGCCTTCAAACCTGAGGTAGCTGAGGGTCACCTAAAAAGCATGTCTGGAAAAATCTACTCTAAGAATTGGACCCAATACTCTAACCAATTGTTTCACGTTGCTTTGGTTCCTGAGTGAGATGGTGCCATCACTGTGTGTTGCTGATCAGGTATTTGATCTGGACCTGGGAGACAAAGTAACTGAGCAGTAAACAGCTGACCTGGTTTGCTGTGTTGTTGATGGCTGGCAGGCCTATGGTGGTGGTTTTCTACTATCTAGGCAGTGTAGTCTCTGGAGGACCAAAGATGGTAGAGAGAGGGCAAAACCAGCCTGCTTGGAAGGCCAATGTTGGGACTGAAGGCTTTCATTAACAGGAAGAATTTCTAAAGATATGGAAAGGTGGTAGAAGGTAGTAAGCCATTGACCAGTTGTTAAAGACCAGGGAAAAGCAGAGCCAATAGACCCCTCTAGACCAAGAGAGAACTTCCCAGGTGCAAGTTGAGAACCAGTTCCCCTTCAGGAGTGAGAAGCCAAAGCAAATTCACCTGAATACAATGACATGCACTTGTGAACCTGTGTTACCTGGCATAAACCTTAATGTCTGACTTGGTAGCTCAAACAATTCCAGTAAAGAATACTATAGACAGTGGTTCTTCCAGTCATTGGGCTAGGGACTCATACTCACTCAGGTGGGCTCCTAGCCATACTGTGTGGACTGCCCTTTTGCTACTCTTTATTGTTAATAAAGTCTCTATTATTTTTAAAGACAAAGATCCTACTGATATTTCTTACATCACAAAGAAAAAAATCATCTTACCAAGATCTTTCATTCTAGAAGCCCTTAAACATTCATATGTGACAATATTGCTCTGGGGTTTCTTGCCTGCCTTATGAAAACAACACAGTAGCAACAGTTAAACTTTGTTTTGAATTTTGAAAGTTAAAACAAAAGTAACATTAAATTGCAACTCATCCAAACAAAGAAATAAAGACCAATATTTCTGTGTAACTATATAGAATACTTTGGTTATAAAAGACAGAAAACAACTATGACTACATTAAGTAACAAGTGGATTTATTATAAGGATATGGATATACTTAGAAGTGGGCTGAAAGTTGAAGACTCAGTCTCAAAAAAATAGGAAATAGGCAGCTCAGACACAGTAGCAGGATGGAACTGACAGTCTCTCTAGCTGGAATGAGTGAACGCCAGCCATCCTCAGACCATTTCTTCTTCGGCTCACAAAATTCATATTCCAGCAGGAGCAGAAAGGGGACATCCAGCTGCTCTAGTTAAGATCCTTGAGTGACATTCGCCAACCCAATTCCAGTAAGGCAGAGGAAAAGTGTTTGTTTCCTCTAATTGCTATAACAGATTGCCACAAACTATGTGACTTAAAGCAACAGAAATGTATTCTCTCACAGTTCTAGAGGCCAGAGTGTTCTCTGGACTAAAGGCAAAATGTGGGCAGGGCCATATTCCCTCAGGAGACTCCAGAAAAGAACCCCTTCCTGGCCTCTCCCAGCTTCTGGTGACTGCCAGTGTTCCTTGGCTTGCAGTCATGTCACTCCAATCACCTCTTTTAGGGTTAAATCTCTTCCTGCTCCCTCTTTTAAGAATGCATACAGTTCCATGAAGAATAATCCAGGATAATCTGTCATCTCAAGATCTTTAATTTAGTCCCATCTGCCAAATTCCTTTTTGCCATATAATGAAGCATTCATAATTTCCAGATATTAGCACCTAGATATCTTTGGAGGGACATTTTTCAGCCTACTACTGGCAAAAAGTCTAGGTGCTGGCATCAAAAGAATAGAATAGCTAAAAATTGGAAGCAACCAAGATGCCCTTCAATAGGTAAAAGGATAAACAAACGTGGTACATGCAGACAATGGAATATTATTCAGCAGTAAAAATAAGTAAGCCATCAAGCCCCCAAAAGACATTGACAAAACTTAAATGCATACTGTCAAGTGAAAGAAGCCAATTTGAAAAGGCTACATCTTATACAATTCTAATTATATAACATTCTGAAAAAGACAAAACATATGTAATGGAAAAAAAATCAGTGGTTGACAGGAGATTAGGTGATGGGGACAGGGAGGGGAATAATGAATAGATTGAAGCACAGGGGATTTTTAGGATGGTAAAACTATCTTGTATGGTGCTGTAATTGTGGATATGTGACATTAGACATTGTCAAAACCTATAGAACTATACAATATAAAGAGTGAACCCTGATATAAACACTGGACTTGAGTTAATAATAATATTTCAATATTGGTTCATCAGCAAATGTACCATACAAATGCAAAATAGTGACTGGGTGTGGTGGCTCATGCTTGTAATCCCAGCACTTTGGGAGGCAGAGGTAAGAGGATTGCCTGAGCCCACAAGTTCGAGACCAACCTGAGCAACTTGGTGAGACCACAACTCTACAATAAACCAAAAAATTAGCCAGGCGTGGTGGCTTGTACCTGTAGTTCCAGCTACTTGGAAGGCTGAGGTAGAAGGATCACCTGAGCCCAGCAGGTCGAGGCTGTGGTGGTTGTGAGCGTGCCACTGCACTCCAGCCTGGGCAACAGAGACGCCAACTCAAAAAAATAAAAAATTAAAACAAGACAAGTGCAAAAGGTTATAATAGGGAAAACTGTGGGTGGAAGGAAGGAAGTATGTGGAAACGCTCTGTATTTTTTGTTCAGATTTTCTGTAAACCCAAAGCTACTCTAAATTGAAAAGTCTATTAGTTTTGTTTTTTTTTTTAAGAATAGAACAAATGCTGAGCAGCCATGATAATAATAGTAATAATAATCTCAGATAAATGGATTCTTAAAAAGTTGGATCCCATCACAGCATCCAACCTGAGTTTTTCCTTGGTTCTTACAGGACAATGGACACAAATCACTGTATTTGTTATTATACAATACCATGAGAACAAAGATTATTATGAATACCACAGCCCATATATATTCAAAATATACTATTAATTATAAAACATGAAATCATGTAAGTAATGAACAAGCTGCCTTCTCCCAATCCTGATCTCATCCCCAAATATCAATGTGTGAGCAATTGAATGATGCAAATTTTACCTTCTTTTCCTTCAACAGCCTACCTCTTGTAGAAGTGTTAAATAAGAAAGGAGAAAAGGCCAAAAAGAAAAAAATAGATGAAACAATGGATGAAAAAAATGGGCTTGAAAAATCTACAAATTGTACCTTCATTTTTCTTTTTTTTCTACTAAGGGTTGTGGGGTACATAGGAGGATTTGCTGCATAAGTAAACTGCATTCAGGTGAGGTTTGGGCTTCTAGCAAGCCCTCTGTCCCCCTGGTAGTGGACATATGTACCTTCATTCTGAAAATTAATTGTCCTTTAAAAACCCATTTTGTTCCAACTCAATATCAGAGAGCTGAAAAAAAAATTACTCTTTTGGTTTGCAAAGGAATCTGTAACCTGGATATATACAAAGAGGAGCATGGCGCTAAGTGAAGTAGGTAGCTCACACCCACTGCTGGTCACTCCAGCAGCACTTCATCAGAAGCCAGAGGAGATGGAAAAGAGGTATGTGAAGGCACCAAAAAATAGGTTATTGAAATTAGGATAATTCTTTCCAGTAACAACTGATTGTATAAATCATATCTAATGATTAGCTTGTTCCAGCACATGAGTGGGGCTGTAACTTCAGCTGATATTTATTTCAAGCCTCGAGCGGTTCCCTTCCTTCAAAATTAAGTAGCAGTTCCATATACCTTGGAGCACTATTGGAGCAATCATGTCTTTGGCCCCTGAATTACACCTTATCAATCAAAAAACAATATTAATTAATGTGGAATATTTTCAAAGGAATAATAGTCCCCAAAAACAACCCCAAAGGAAACATTCATTCTAAACCTTCTCTATACAAAATGTTTCATATGCAAGTGAGATCTGGCACACTATCTACACAGCCTAGGACAGATCTGAATTTGAGTGGTTCCACTCTGCTATTTCATTAAAACCCTACCAATTGAAGTGCAGTAGCACTTCCTCAAGGGAAGAAAAACATACACAGGCTTTCTATTGCAGAGTATTCTGACATTCTGTCTCCTGTGCCTGCAGTCTGTTATGAGAAATAGATTTGCAGAATCACGTACCAATAGAAAACTATTTTCAGTTTCCTCCTTTAGTTCTCTGAAGTTATTATGCAAATCTCTTAAAGACTGACTCTCCCACTTTCTGCTTCATTCGTAAACAGATATTAAGAACTACCAGCCCCTAATTTCATACCTTCTCCTGATATGCAAAAAAAAGCCTTCCAGCACACAACTAATCAAACTTTTGGTTATTTAACCCTTTACAGTATGTCAATTTATAGACTTTTTTTTTAACTCTCCTTATGTCCAGCACCCTTGAGAATATTTAAAATACAAAAACAGCATTCCTTTTTGCAAAGTTACATTTCAAGTTTCAATCATTAGAGAAATGCCAAATGTGCATATCAAAGGCTATTAACACTTGTTTATGAGCATAGAAATTTCCTGCGCTCATAATACTTGTTTAAGAGCCCAGAGATTACCATACACACTACCGACTTTGCAAGTCCTGTTTCCCCAAACACAAGCCAAATATGAAGACCAGGCCATCTGTGATTTCAGACTCAGTTGAGCTGCCACCAAAGGTGCTGCCTCCAGTTTTGTCCGCCAGTGAGTGGTAAGAAACTGGAAAGGAGATGTGTGGGGTGGTCTGGTTTCTCCTCACTGGTAGTGAGGTTGGTAATGACCCTTCACTGGTATAATTAAAGGGTGCTTAGCCCCACCCTGTGGACCCTGCTGTCTGCACACAGGGCAGTCATTTCTTGCTCCAGGGCTCTTATTATTAATTTTAGTCTTTGGTTATGCCCATATGCAAAGTATTTGGGTAGCCAGCATTTATCAATTGATTTTCTGCAGAAGGCAGTCCACATTCAGCATTTGTTACCTACTATATGACTGCACCTGGTCTAGTCAGTGAGGATAGACTAGTAAACAATGCAGACAGGACTCCCTTTCATCCATTCTGAAAAATAAAAGCTTCTTGTTTCCCACATTATTGCTGCTTTCAGAATGTCCTCTAAATTTGTCTAGCATCTGCATGCACTCTTTTTCCCAGCTAAATTCTTTCCTGCATAATAACTGCCACTAAAGAAAGGACACTAGCTTTACACTCTTTTTAGTAGGGGCTTGGAGATTTGCAATCTATGCAGATATATATTCTTGCTGAGCAAAATCATGTATGCCACAACACTTTGTATTCACACCATCACATCTCTCTTCTCCCAGTGCACATTCGTCTCAGATGTTTCTTTTCTACCACTGTAAGTCTTACGGCACCCTAACTACTTTGCAGTGACTTTTAAAAAGACCCTATTGGCTATTCCTGGTGTAGATAATAAAATGTCAGCACATGGACTAAATAGTCAGTTCTTTCTTTGATTTACAGAGTAGAAGCAATCCCCATGATTTGGTCACTTGTGTCTACATGTATATTAATTAGGGTTGATGTTGCTGAGTAGAAGCAATCCCCATGATTTGGTCACTTGTGTCTACATGTATATTAATTAGGGTTGATGTTGCTTTAATTAGAAATCCAGGGTGTAGGAAGGAAGAATGTTGCCACCAAGATTACTGCCATATGGGTGCTTTCATCTCCCCTAACACACTGTGCTGTCTGTTGTCAGATGATCATTTGATCCCTCATCATTGCACGCACCGCCTTCTCTGTCTACCCAGTCTAATTTCAAGATGCCACTCTTATGTAATACATTTTCTGAAGTTTTTGTTTTTAATCCCCATTTTTTACATCTTATTCTGTTAAAATCAACAAATCTTTCTTTTATGCCCACACTCTTCCCTAAGAAACACACGTTCCTCCTTTCATTTGTTATTATAACATAGGACAATTCATACACCCACATGAAAGAAGACTGGACAGAAGCTGGACTATATGTCAAAATAAAACTACAATGTTTGGTACCATTTTTAATTGACAAAATATGGAAACAGCTGAACTGCCATCTATGGCAGAATGCATAAATTGTGGATCTATACAGTGGAAAACTACACAGCAATAGCAGTGAACAAGCTACAACTGTAACACACAATATAAATGATTTTCACAAACACACTGTTGAGCAACAAAAGCCTGACTCAAAAGAATAAGAATACATACTGTAATGATTTCATGTATTAAAAGTTCAAATATAGACAGAACTAATCTATAGTCTTAGAAGGTAGAATAATGGTTACCCATGAGGGGGCAGTCACAGGAGGGGTGTGATGGGAGCTTCAAAGGTGCCAGTTATGTTTTTTGACCCAAAGACTGGTTACACAGGTATGTTCTCTTCCTGAAAATTCATTTATTTGTAAACTTAAAACTTGTGTGCTTTTCTGTATGCATTTTATACTTCAATAAAATTTACCAAAAAAATTAAACTATCATTAAATAACCCAAGCAATTCTTAAAAATCTACAGAAACTAAAAAAATGACACTACCCAGTGTCACTACCCAGATAACTTGGAACATCTGTAGAAGTGAATTTAAACTTTAGCAAATGACTAAAAATCAATGACTGTAACATAATTCATCTACCAACAGCCCTTATAATAACAGTCAAGAAAACAGAAAAGTTGAACGGTATGAAAGTTAATGTAAAAGGGAGGCAATATTCACTGCATATTTATACTTGACAACTAATTCAAAAATTCATAAATTATGTAAATAGCTATATGTGTTATAATGACGTGACTCAGATTATCTGTTATGCATTACCCATTAACTCAAACATTAAAAATAAGTTTGGAAGAATGACTTTTTTGGTGTGCAATCAAATTGTAATATCTTTGGAGTATATGCAATAATTTAAAAGAATGCAATCAGCTTCTACAGCTAAAATAGGATAGGAAAGGCTTTCAGAACATTATTAGGTCCAAGGAAAAGGGACTAAAAGAACAACTTGAGAAAGGAATAAAAGAAAACAGTGAGAAAGAGATTATTCTGGAGCAAGTCTCAAGACTCTCACGATGTGAGAACCATGGTTTCCAGCCTCACCCCTTGCCATGTCTTCTTCCACATGTACACTTCACACCCCAGGCCACTTGGGTGATTTCATGTCCCCTAACTCACTGCGCTGTTTGTGATCAAATGATCCCTCTTCATTGCACTCACTGCCTCCTCTGGCTACCCAATTTAACTTCAAGATGCCACTCACATATAATATGTTTTCTGAAACATTTTTTTTTTTTTTAGTTGGAGTCTCACTCTGTCGCCCAGACTGAAGTGCAGTGGCCGCTCCCAGCCACCGCAGCCTCGACCCGCTGGGCTCTGGCAATCCTTCCGCCTCAGCCTTCCGAGTAGCCGGAATTACAGGCATGCGCCACCACGCCTGGCTGATTTTTTTATTTATTGTAGAGATGAGGTCTTGCTGCCCAGGCGGGTTTCAAACCCACGTCTGAAACATTTTTATTTTTTTATTTTTTTAATCAATATTTTTTATTGTGATATTGTGGGGTACAGTTAAGGGTTAGGTATACAAATATGCTTCGTTCAGGCCCCCTTGTTGATAAGAGGTGTCTCCCCATCCCCAGGCAGATGTTTACTACCGTTAATCCAATTTCCCTTCCCCTCCCCCCCATAGTTTCCCACCACTATCAGTCATTTTCTTATAGTATTACGTTGGATGTTCAAGGTCCACTATATGAGTGAGAACATGTGATACTCAGATCTTTGTTTCTGTGAGAGGTCAATCAGTATTATAGACTCTAGTTCCAACCAGGTTGCTGCAAAATTCATGATTTTGTTCTTTTTTATTGCTGCGTAGTATTCCATTTTTTTAATCCAGTCCTCTTTTGATGGACAGCATGTTTGCTTCCAGGTTCTTGCTATTGTGAACAATGTTGCAATAAACATACGTGTGCAGGTATCTTTTTGAAAGAGTGATTTGAGTTCTTCAGGGTGTATTCCCAGTAGGGGGATTGTGGGGTCATATGGGAGGTCAACATTTAGAGCTTTTAGGAATTGTCATACTGTTTTCCACAGAGGTTGTACTAGTTTGCACTCCCACCAACAGTGTAGAAGTGTTCCCGTTTCGCCACACCCTCTCCAGCAACTGTTACTTTTTGTTATTGATAATTGCCATTCTGACTGGAGTTAGGTGGTATCTCAGTGTGGTTTTGATTTGCATCTTCCTGTTTTTTTCTTTTCAGTACGTTTGAGTTTCTTGTAGATCCAAGATGTTAAGCCTTTGTCAGACCTGGAGTTGGCAAATACTTTTTCCCAGTCTGTAGGCTGTCTCCCTGCTCTCTTGATGGTTCCTTTCGCTTTGCAGAAGCTTGTCAGTTTAATGAGGTCCCACTTGTCTATCTTATCTCTTATGGCCTGTGGGTTTTGGGTTTTGTTCAGGAACTGGATGCCAGTTCCAATTTCCATGAGGGTATGTCCTTCATTTTCTAAGGTTCTTATGGTTTGAGGTTTTACATTTAGATCTCTGATCCATTTTAGAGTTAGTTTTTGAGTATGGGGATGGATAGGGGTCCTGTTTCAATCTTCTGCATGTGGTCAGCCAGTTTTCCCAGCACCATTTACTGAATAGGTTCTCCTCTC
>NW_007233247.1:55293-55841 GCF_000164805.1 Carlito syrichta | reverse complement strand
ACAATGCTGCAATAAACATACATGTGCAGGTATCTTTTCTATAGAGTGATTTGAGTTCTTTAGGGTATTTTCCCAGTAGGGGGATTGCGGATCATATGGGAGGTCGAAATTTAGAGCTTTTTGGAATCTCCATACTGTTTTCCACAGAGGTTGCAGTAGTTTGCACTCCCACCAATAGTGTAAAAGTGTTCCCTTTTCGCCACACCCTCTTCAGGAACTGTTATTTTTGAGTTATTGATAATGGCCATTCAGACTGGAGTAAGGTGGAATCTCAGTGTGGTTTTGATTTGCATCTCCCTGATGATTAGTGAGGTTGAGAATTTCTTCATGTGTCTGTTGACTACTCGGATGTCTTCCATTGAGAAGTGTCTGTTCATGCCTTTTGCCCATTTTATAATGAGGTTATTTGTTTTTTTCTTTTCAGCATGTTTGAGTTCCTTGTAGATCCAAGAAGTTAAGCCTTTGTCAGACTTGGAGTTGGCAAATACTTTTTCCCAGTCTGTAGGCTGTCTCTCTGCTCTCTTGATGGTTTCTTTGGCTTTGCAGAA
>NW_007233247.1:46694-54887 GCF_000164805.1 Carlito syrichta | reverse complement strand
TCCACTTGTTTGTGTCATCTTTGATTTCTTGGAGCAGTGTTTTGTAGTTTTCATTGTAAACGTCTTTCACATTTCTGGTTAGGAAGATGCCAAGGTATTTCTTTTTTTTTTTTTTTTTGGTTGTTGTGAATGGAATTGTACTTTTTATTTGGGTTTCTGTTTGTTTATTATTGGTGTAAAGAAATGCAAATGTCTTTTGCATATTTATTTTATATCCTAAGACTTTGCCAAAGTCCTTTATCAGTATAAGGAGGTTTTTAACAGATTCTCTTCTGTTTTCAAGGTACACTATCATGTCATCTGAAAAGAGAGATAGCTTGACTTCTTCTTTTCCTATTTGAATACCCCTGATTGTCTTCTCTTCTCTGATTGCTCTAGCCAGGACTTCCAATACTATATTGAACAGGAGGGGTGAGAGTGGGCATCCTTGTCTTGTTCCAGTTATCAGGAGAAAAGTTTCCAGTTTTTGTCTATTTAGGAGTATGCTGGCTGTGGGTTTTTCGTAGATGGTTTTTACTATTTTGAGGTATGTTCCCCGTATGGCTAGATGTTCAAGGGTTTTATCAAGAAGGGGTGCTGGATTTTATCAAAAGCTTTTTCTGCATCTAATGATAGAATCATGTGGTTTTTGTTTTGACATCTGTTGATGTATTTAATTACATTTACGGTTTCACGAATGTTGAACCAGCCTTGCATCCCAGAGATGAAGCCTACTTGGTCATGATGAATGATTTTTGAGATGTGTCGTTGAATCCAGCTCACTAGGATCTTGTTGAGAATTTTAACATCTATGTTCATCAAAGATATTGGCTTTGATGTGGTTCTCTTTCTTTGTTGGGTCTTTACCTGGCTTGGGTATCAATGTGATGTTAGCTTCGTTAAATGATTTGGGGAGAGTTCCATCTTTCTCAATCACCTGAAATACCTTCAGTAGGATTGGTATGAGCTCCTCCTTAAATGTCTTGTAGAATTCTGTTGGAAAGCCATCTGGTTCAGAGCTATTTTTTGTAGGTAGTTTTCTTATTATGTAGTCAATTTCCTTGTTGGTTATTGGTCTATTGAGGGTCTCAATTTCTTCTTGTTTCAACCAAGGCAGGTTGTGTGATGACAGAAAGTCCTCCATTTCTGAAAGGTATTCAACTTTGTTTCCATACAAGTGTACATAGTAGTCTCTAGTGATATTTTGTATTTCTTCAGGATAAGATGTGACTTCATCTTTTGTGTTTCTGATTGTGTTTATTTGGGCTTTTTCTCTCCTTTTCTTGGTCAGTCTAGCTAGGGGACCATTGATCTTGTTTATCCTTTCAAAGAACCACCTTTTTGTTTCACTGATTTTTTGATTATCTTTTTGTCTTCTATGTCCTGGATTTGAGCTTTTATTTTGGTGATCTGGATTCTTCTGCTGAAATTATGGTTTTTGTGGTCTTGCTTTTCCAGCTTGTTTAGGTGGCTTGTTAGGCTGTTACATTGTGATCCTTCCGTTTCTTCATGTGCGTTTGCAGGAATATAAATTCCCCTCTTACTACAGCTTTCATGGCATCCCAGAGATTTTGGTAAGATGTTTCTTCATTTTCATTTGTTTCTAGTTATCTTTTAATCTCTGTTTTGATTTCATCATAGATCCAGGAGTTGTTTAGCATCATGCTGTTTAGTGCCCATGTCTTTGTGGGTTTTGGGGGGACCTTGTTGGTGTTAATGTTTATTTTTATTCCACTGTGGTCCTAGAAGGTGCATGGTAAAATTTCATTCCTTTCAAATTTGCTTATATTTGATTTATGGCCAAGTATGTGGTCGATCTTAGAGTATGTTCCATTCGGTGATGAGTAGAATGTGTATTATGTGGTCTTTGGATGGAGGGTTCTGGAGGTATCCATTAAGCCCATTTGATCAAGAATCACATTGAGGTGTTGGATCTCATTGCTGATTTTTTTGTCCTGATGATCTGTCGAGGGTTGTGAGTGGAGTATTAAAGTCCGCAGCTATAATGCTTTGGAGTCGATATCGTTTTTAGTTTACCTAGGAGCTGCTTAAGAAAGTTGGTGCTCCTATGTTTGGTGCATATATGTTTAGGATGGATATTTCTTGTTAATAGATTGAACCTTTTATCATTATATAGTGGCCTTCTCTATCTTTTTAAATTTGTGATAGCTTAAAGACTATTTTGTCTGATATTAAGATCATGACTCCTCCTTTCTTTTGTGTTCCATTCACCTGAAAATTTGTTTCCCATCCTCTTACTTTGAGTATGTGGATGTCCTTTCTAGGGAGGTGAGTCTCTTGAAGTCAATAAATTGTTGCCTGGTGATATTTTATCCATTTTGCCATTCTATGTCTTTTCAGTGGTGCATTTAATCTGTTCACATTCAAACTAATTATTGAAATTTAAGAGTTGATCCCTATCATAATGTTCTTACAGAGTTGTTGTTCTTCCCATTTGTGTGTTGTCTTTCTTTTGGTTTTAGAGTTGGATCATGTGTGTTTTTAATTTTTTGCTTGTACTCTTGTGAAGAACGTTGTTGTTCTTTTTTCCTTTTCTTCTGTGTTCAATACTTTCTTAAGGGTTTCTTGTAGAGGTAGTCCTGTTGCAGCGTAAGTTCTTCAGGATTAGATATCTGGGAAAGATTTAAATTCTCCCTCACTGATGAAGCTTAGCTTGGCTGAGTAGGTATTCTCGGTTGAAGTTGTTTATATTTTAGAACTTTGAAGATAGGGCTCCACGCTCTCCTAGTTTGGAGGGTTTCTGTAGATAAATCTGCTGCTATTCAAATTGGACTTCCCTGATAGATAGTCTGACCTTTTTCCCTTGCAGTTTTTAGGATTTTTTCTTTAATACATACTTTGGTTAGGCAAATTATTATATGTCTGGGAGTTGGTCTTCTCATTTGTTGTTTTGCAGGAGTTCTCTGAATCTCTTGTGTTTGAATTTTTTCATCCTTGATGAGATGAGGGAAGTTTTCTTGAATGATTTCATGAAATGTTTGTTCCAGTGTGGCCTCTGTTTCTCTCTCTGCCTCAGGAAGGCCAGTTACTCTTAGGTTCGGTCTCTTGAAGTGATCATTCATCTCTTGAAGGTTTTGTTCTGTCTTTTTGAGCTGCTTTTCTATGCTTTTGACAGTTTGGGTTAGTTCTATGTTTTGGTCTTCGAGCTCTGAGATTCTTTCTTCTGCTTGGCTAATTCTGCTTTCCATGCTTATTAGTTTGTTATTTATTTCCATCACAGTATTCTTTACCGCTGTTATTTCTGACATCAGCTCCTCCTATTTTCCTCTTGACTCCCTCAATTTTTTTAATTCTCTCTATTAATGTCTTAATGTCTGGGTTTGTTGCATGTGACCAATCATTCTGGGGGCTCTTCATTGTTTGTGTTCCGGAATCTATTTTCTCAGTGCCTGATCTCCCAGGGGTCTGTGTGAGACCTATATTCTTCTTTTGGTTTTCTTCATTTGTGCAGTTTTTTCCCCTCCCTACTTTTCCTTCCCTCCACGTCACTGTCTTCTTTAATTCTGTTATTCAGGGGTAGAGAGATTGGTTTTACTTCTGTTCGTTCAATCTCCCATTCTTCTTTATGTATCCCTTCTGACTTTCTTCAATTTTGGAGTTGCACTGTAGGTTGGGTGTGGTCCTTTTTGCAGTTTTGAGATTTACTTAAGAGGGGAACTGTGATTCAAAATCTATCTGCAGGTCCTGGTATTCGCTGACAGGTGTATGAATAATCTAAAACCCACTTTCCACTGCTTTGTAATCTGTCCATGCAGTGGGACTGTAGGTTTACTCCCCAAAATAAAATGAGGTTAGCAGAGGGAAGAGAATGGAGAGAAAGTGGGGGGAAGAGAGGGGTGGAGAGAGAGATCAGTAAGGGGGGAAACAGATGAGTGTACCAACACATGGAGAGAGAAACCTATACTGAAACAGATAAAAACAATAGACCACGGCTACAGACTAACCAACTCCCATACAAAAAAAAAATAAAACAGAGTGATGCTAACATACAAGCTAACCAAACAACTTATTGGTGTGCTGTTCCTCTATGCAAAGATATGGTTTACAGAGAGGAGAAAAAAGAAGAAAAGGAAGAGAAAAAAAAAGGAACAAAACAGTAGGAATAGAATTAAGTCATTAAACTAACAGAACTAATCGAGCACACTCTGAGACTTTTCGTTTAAGTCCAATGTCCTTTCAGCTCTGATTTCTAGCTGTCTTCTCAAGGTGGTAAATTAGTTCACAGTTAGGGTCAGTTGCCCCTGGCCAGCTGTGAAGGACAGTTCAGATCACCCTCCGTTCACCAAATTTCAAGCTTGTTTGTTCTGTTTCGGTGTTGTTACTTTGAATCACCAGTAGGTGGTTCTATCTCAGCTGCTTGTCCCAGAGGGAGTGGAGCCAGAACGGAGTCAGGCAGAGGTCAGAGATGGAAGCCTGCCTCAGGGCACACGGGAGGAGACTCACGGCCAGCATGACATCATGATGGCAGCAGAGGTGGCAGTGATCACAGCAGCTCTTGCCTGCAGGGGCTTCAAGGACTGAAGTCGTGGCTCGCCTCAGCCATGGGAGGTGCGATACACTATGGCCACAATAGAGTCCACAGCGGCACCAGCAGCTGCTGTGTCTGCAGCTGCAGTGGCTGTCCAGACCACTGTGATGCCCCAGTAGTGCCATGGCTGAGCTCCGTGTGAAGAGCAGGCTGCTGACGTTGGGATTCGCAGCCCCTGGGGAGAGAGCCAGAGACCTTCTGAGTTCTCCTTTGCAGAGGGCTTCACAGACCAGGCTGCCCCATTGCCATCTTGCTGGAAGTCACTGAAACTTATTTTTAATATCATGTTTTTTCTCTTGCTCTTAAAATCAACAACTCCAGCATACTTCCAGCGAGATGGCAATGGGGCAACCGGGTCTATGAAACCCTCTGCAAAGGAGAACACAGAGGGTCTCTGGCTCTCTCCCCGGAGGCTGCAGAACCCAACATCGGCAGCTTGCACTTCACATGGAGCTCGGCCGTCACCACTGCTGGGGCATCACAGTGGTCTGGACAGCCACTGCAGACACAGACACAGAAGCCACCAGCGCCACCGTGGCCTCCATGGCATCACACCACCAGTGCCTGAGGTAATTCATGACTTCAGT
Organism: Carlito syrichta; assembly: GCF_000164805.1. NCBI lineage: Eukaryota > Metazoa > Chordata > Mammalia > Primates > Tarsiidae > Carlito > Carlito syrichta. Next base: position 49,772 of record NW_007233247.1, on the reverse strand, counting down.
CCTTGAAGCCTCTGCAAGCAAGGTCTGCTGGGATTGCTGCCACCTCTGCTGCCACCGTGACATCCTGCTGGCTGTGGGTCTCTTCCCGTGTACCCTGAGATAGGCTCCCACTCTGGCCTCTGCCTGACTCCTGTCTGGCTGAACCCCCTCTGGGATGAGCAGCTGAGATAGCACCACCTGCTGGCGATTCAAGGTAACAACAATGAAACGGGAGAAACAAGCTTGAAAAACAGACACAGGCCAGATTTGAGTGGTGAACAGAGGGTGATATGGACTGTCCTTCATAGCAGGCCAGGAGCAACTGACTCTAACTGTGAACTAATTTACCAGCTTGAAAAGAAAGCTAGAAATCGGAGCTGAAAGGACATTGGACTTAAATGAAAAGTCTGAGTGTGCTCGATTGGTTCTGTTAGTTTAGTGACTTAATTCTACTCCTACCATTTTTTCTTTTTTTTTCTTTTCCTCCTTTTTTTCTTTTCCTCTTCCTTTTCCTCTCTTTTCTCCTCTCTGTAAACTATATATTTGTTTACAGGAAAAGCACACCAATAAGGTGTTTGGTTAGCTTTATGTTAGCATCACTGTTTGTTTTATTTTTTTTTTGTATGGGAGTTGGTTAGCCTGTAGCCATGGTCTATTGTTTTTATCTGTTTCAGTAAAGATCTCGCTCTCCATTTGTTGGTACACTCGTCTGTCTCCACTTACTCCTCTCTCTCCACCTCCCTCCTCCCCCCCGCACTGTCTGCTCCATTCTCTTCCCTCTGCTAACCACATTTTATTTTAGGGAGTAAATCTACAGCCCCACTGCATGAACAGATTCCAAGGCAGTGGGAAGTGGGTTTCAAATGATCTGCATGGAAAGCAGAATTAGCCAAGCAGAAGAAAGAATCTCAGAGCTCGAAGACCAAAACACAGAACTAACCCAAACTGTCAAAAGCATAGAAAAGAAACTCAAAAAGACAGAACAAAACCTTCAAGAGATGAATGATCACTTCAAGAGACTGAAACTAAGAGTAATTGGCCTTCTTGAGGCAGGGAGAGAAACAGAGGTCACACTGGAACAAACATTTCATGAAATCATTCAAGAAAACTTCCCTCATCTCATCAAGGATGAAAAAATTCAAACACAAGAGATTCAGAGAACTCCTGCAAGACAACAAATGAGAAGACCAACTCCCAGACACATAATAATTTGCCTAACCAAAGTAGATATTAAAGGAAAAATCCTAAAGGCTGCAAGAGAAAAAGGTCAGACTACCTACCAGGGAAGACCAATTTGAATAGCAGCAGATTTATCCACAGAAACCCTCCAGGATAGGAGAGCGTGGAGCCCTATCTTCAAAGTTCTAAAAGATAAACAATTTCAACTGAGAATAGCCTACCCAGCCAAGCTAAGCTTCATCAATGAGGGAAAATTTAAATCTTTCCCAGATATCCAATCCCTAAAAACCTACGCTGCAACAGGACCGCCTCTACAAGAAACACTTAAGAAAGTATTGAATACAGAAGAAAAGGAAAAAAGAACAGCAATGTTCTTCATAAGAATACAAGCAAAAGATTAAAAACACACATGATCCAACTCTAAAACCAAAAGAAACCAACACACAAACGAAAAGAACAACAAATCTGTAAGAACATTATGATAGGGATCAACTCTTACATTTCAATAACTAGTTTGAATGTGAACAGACTAAATGCACCACTGAAAAGACATAGAATGGCAAAATGGATAAAATATCACCAGGCAACAATCTCTTGACTTCAGTAGATTCACCTCCCTATAAAGGACACTCACAGACTCAAAGTAAAAGTATGGAAAACAAATTTTCAGGCGAATGGAACACAAAAGAAAGGAGGAGTCGTGATCTTAATCTCAGACAAAACACCCTTTAAGCTATCAAAAATTAAAAAAAATACAGAAGACCACTGCATAATGAAAAAAGGTTCAATCTATCAACAAGAAATATCCATCCTAAACATAAATACACCAAACATAGGAGCACCAACTTTCATAAGCAGCTCCTAGGTAAACTAAAAAAAGATATCGACTCCAATACCATCATAGCTGGGGACTTCAATACCCCAATCACAACCCTAGACAGATCATCAGGACAAAATATCAGCAATGAGATCTGAAACCTCAATGTGACCCTTGATCAAATGGGCTTAATTGATACCTACAGAACCCATCATCCAAAGACCACAGAATACACATTCTACTCATCACCACATGGAACGTACTCTAAGATTGACCACATACTTGGCCATAAATCAAGCATAAGCACATTTAAAAGGACTGAAATTTTATCTGTACCTTCACAGACCATGGTGAAATAACAATAAACATTAACACCAACAAGGTCCCCCCAAAACCCACAAAGACATAGACACTAAACAGCATGATGCTAAACAACTCCTGAGTCAATGATGAAATGAAAACAAAGATCAAAAGATACCTGGAAACAAATGAAAATGAAGAAATATCTTACCAAAATCTCTGGGACGCCATAAAAACTGTAGTAAGAGGGGAATTTATATCACTACAAACACACATGAAGAAACGGAAGGATCACAAATTAACAGCCTAACAAGCCACCTAAAAAAGCTGGAAAAGCAAGACCACAAAAACCATAATTTTAGCAGAAGAATCCAGATCACCAAAATGAAAGCCCAAATCTAGGACATAGAAGACAAAACGATAATACAAAAAAATCAGTGAAACAGAAAGCTGGTTCTTCAAGAGGATAAACAAAATCGATGGTCCCCTAGCTAGACTGACCAGGAAAAGGGAAAGAAAAAGCCCAAATAATTACAATCAGAAACACAAAAGATGAAGTCACATCTGATCCTGAAGAAATACAAAAGATCATTAGAGACTGTTATGTACACTTGTATGGAAACAAACTTGAAAACCCTTCGGAAATGGAGGACTTTCTGTCATCACACAACCTGCCTAGGTTGAAACAAGAAGAAACTGAGACCCTAAAAAGACCAATAACAATCAAGGAAATTGACTACATAATAAGAAAACTACCTACAAAAAAGAGCCCTGGACCAGATGACTTTCCAGCAGAATTCTAC
>NW_007233247.1:45969-46370 GCF_000164805.1 Carlito syrichta | reverse complement strand
AGATGCAGAAAAAGTTTTTGATAAAATCCAGCACCCCTTCTTGATAAAAACCCTCAAACAGCTAGGCATACGGGGAACATACCTCAAAATAGTAAAAACCATCAACGAGAAACCCACAGCCAGCATACTCCTAAACAGACAAAAACTGGAACCATTTCCCTTGAAAACTGGAACATGACAAGGATTCCCACTCTCGCCCCTCCTGTTCAATATACCATTGGAAGTCCTGGCTAGAGCAATCAGAGAAGAGAAGGCAATGAGCAGTATTCAAATAGGAAAAGAAGAAGTCAAGCTATCTCTCTTTGTAGTTGACATGATCGTGTACCTTGAAAACCTAAGAGAATCTGTCAAAAACCTCCTTACACTGATAAAGGGCTTTGGCAAAGTCTCAGGATATAAAA
>NW_007233247.1:31915-45544 GCF_000164805.1 Carlito syrichta | reverse complement strand
TGGTATCACATTACCAGACTTCAAACTTAACTATAAAGCTACAATCATCAAAACAGCTTGGTATTGGTACAGGAACAGGCATAGAGATCAATGGAATAGAATTGGGATTCCAGAAGCAAAATCTCAATTTCTCAACAAACTCATCTTCGACAAAGCCTCCACCACCTACCACTGGGGAGAGGAGAACCTATTCAGTAAATGGTGCTGGGAAAACTGACTGACCACATGCAGAAGATTGAAACAGGACCCCTATGTATTCCCATACACAAATATTAACTCTAAATGGATCAGAGACCTAAATGTAAACCTCAAACCATAAGAACCTTAGAAAATGTAGGACACCCTTATGGAAATTGGAACTGGCATCCAATTCCTGAACAAAACCCAAAACACACAGGCCATAAGAGATAAGATAGACAAGTGGGACCTCATTAAACTGACAAGCTTCTGCAAAGCCAAAGAAACCATCAAGAGAGCAGGGAGACAGCCTACAGACTGGGAAAAAGTATTTGCCAACTCCAGGTCTGACAAAGGCTTAACATCTTGGATCTACAAGGAACTCGAATGTGCTGAAAAGAAAAAAACAAACAACCCCTTATAAAATGGGCAAAAGATATGAACAGGCATTTCCCAAAGGAAGACATCTGAGCCGTCAACAGACACATGAAAAAATGTTCAACCTCACTAATCAGCAGGAAGATGCAAATCAAAACCACACTGAGATACCACCTAACTCCAATCAGAATGGCAATTATCAATAACTCAAAAAATAACAGTTGCTGGAGAGGGTGTGGTGAAAAGGGAACACTTCTACACTGTCGATGGGTGTGCAAACTAATACAACCTCTGTGGAAAACAGTATGGTGATTCCTAAAAGCTCTAAATATCGACCTCCCATATGACCCCACAATCCCCCTGCTGGGAATATACCCTGAAGAACTCAAATCACTTTATAAAAAAGATACCTGCACACTTATGTTTATTGCAGCATTTTTCACAATAGCAAGAACCTGGAACAACCACGTTGTCCATCAAAAGAGGACTGGATTAAAAAATGTGGTACATATACACAATGGAATACTACGCAGCAATAAAAAAGAACAAAATCATGAATTTTGCAGCAACCTGGATGGAACTAGAGTCCATAATACTGATTGACCTCTCACAGAAACAAAGATCTGAGTATCACATGTTCTCACTCATATAGTGGACCTTGAACATCCAATGTAATACTATAAGAAAATGACTGACTTTGGTGGGAAACTATGGGGGGGAGCGGAAGGGAGATGGGATTAACGGTAGTAAATATCTGTCTGGGATGGGGAGACACCCCTTATCAACAAGGGTGCCTGAATGAAGCATATTTGTATACCTAATCCTTAACTGTACCCCACAATATCATTATAAAAAATATTGATAAAAAAACAAAAAAAATCAACAACTCCTTCTTTTATGCCTGTACTCTACCCTAAGCTCATTATTGCCCTAGCCCCTTTGATACACTTTACAGGACATATTTTTATACTTGCCTGTCCCCAATATAGTACTGTAATAGGTGGCAGTCCTCCTCTGATTCATCTTAATGCCCATATCACTTATCACAGTATCCATGTCACCTAGTACCCCAAACAGGGACAGTACTTGATAAATAATTCATAAACCAGTGAGCCTATCATCAGAATGCTATTCAACTGGAAGTCGAGCTTTATATTCAAACAAAATCTTCTATATGTAACCACATACATTTAATAGGATTTAAAGCAAATGTCAAAAGTAAAGGACACTAAATTTTTAAGACTTTGCTCCAGAGTTAAGTAAGTTGATGAGTTCTTTCTGACCAACACTCTTCAACTAAAGATGTTGAGTAGGGAAAGGGAAGCTGAATTCTCACAAACAATTTGATAAGTAACTTATCACATCAAAATGATAGCTCAAGAGATTTGAAACATATAGAATACAAAAAAGCTCTAAACAGTGTTTGGATGCAGAGTATAACAAAAACATCCAATTTTTCTTTCTCTTCTAAGCCCATTTTCCAATCCAAATCCTTAACCCTCACTCATAGACAAATCTTCTTTAAAGTTTACGGAATAACTGTGTGTTCTTGTCAACTATATTAGGTTGTTTTGTATGTATGTGTTTTTATTTTACATAAAGTATAATTTGAGATGCATATACATTCACACACATATTAGTGCTTGTGTATAGATATAGATATAGCTATAGATGATATAGATATAGATATACTTCTTTTTTCACTCAACACTGTACTTTTAAGTTTGCTGCAGATTGTTATATCTACATTTACTCCATACATTCTAGCTGTTGCATAGCCCTCTATGGGTGCATCTCCCACATTTACCTATCCACTTCCTATTATTACTCAGTTTTCACTAACTCCCTAACCCCATAAATAGTGCTACAAAGAACATCTTCAGACATGGCCTATATCAAATATGTGTAAATGTTTATTTGAGGTTTTGACCCAGGAACAGAATTGCTGGGTTATGGGTTTGTAAATATTTCATATGACTATAGCCATATTGCTTTCCAGAACACCTGTACTATGCTGCCACTATCGATGAAGATTCCTGTATTCCCATATAGGGAATATAGTAATGCTTGACACCTCCCAACTTTATTTTTTAACAGTGTTACTGAGGTAAAATTGGTAGACAATATTTCTCTGATGATTACCCTCACTAATCATCAGAGAAACACAAATCAAAACCACATTGAGATACCATCTAACTCCAGTAAGAATGACCATAAATCAAAAAACAACAGATGCTGAAGAGGATGTAGAGAAAAGGGAACACTTCTACACTGTTGGTGGGAGTGTATATTAGTTCAACCTCTATGGAAAACAGTGTGGTGATTTTTAAAAGAACTAAAAATTGACCTTCCATATGACCCAGCAGTCCCTCTTCTGAGAATATACCTGGAGGAACTCAAATCATTCTATAAAAAGTATACCTGCACACGCATGTTTATTGCGGCACTATTTACAATAGCAAAAACATGGAACGAACCATGCTGCCGATCAAAAGTGGACTGGATAAAAAAATGTGGTACATATATACAGTGGAGTATTACATAGCCATGAAGGAGGACAAAATTATGGACTACACAGCAATTTGGATGGATTTAGTCTATCATTCTCAGTGTCTGTCACAGAAACAAAGAACTAAATAAAACATGTTCTCACTCATAAGTGAGTCCTGAACATTTATCACAATACTACAAGAGAGGGACCAACAGTAGCAGGACACTGTCAAGAAAAGGGAAGCACATAACATCACTAAGGGTACTGATCCTAAAATAGGGGAAGTGAGGACCAGTGGGAGGCCCAAACTTCACCTGCATGTAGACCACTTATGTACCTAATCCTGACATATACCCCATATCTTTAAAATAAAATAAAATAAATTGGTAAGGATAAACTGTGCATTTGTAGTGTATAAGTTAATAAGTTTTAACAAATGTATACATATGAAACTATCATGACAATCAAGATTACAAGAATAGTCATCATTCTTAAAAGTATTCTTGGCCAGGCTCGGTAGCTCAGCCTTTGGGAGCTCCCAGCACTTTGGGAGACCGAGACAAGTGGATTGCCTGAGCCTGTGGGTTCCAGGCCATCCCGGGCAATCTGGCAAGACCTCGTCTCTACAATAAATAAAAAAATTAGGCAGGCGTGGTGGCACATGACTGTAGTTCTGGATACTTGGAAGACTGAGGCGGAAGAATCGCTGGAGTCCAGCAGGTTGATGCTGGGGTGGCCGTGAGTGTACCATGCACTCCAGGTTGGGTGACAGAGTGAGGCTCCAACTCAAAATACAAAAAAAGTATTCTCATGACCTATTCTAGTCTTTCTGTTTTCTATTTCATTGATTTCTGCTCTAATCTTAATTATTTTTCTTATTGTCACTTTGGATTTCATTCACTGTACTTTACTTTCCTAAGTTGGAAGATGAGATTTTTCTTTAAGAACTTTTTCTCTAATATGGGCACTTAAGCATTAAATTTCCCCTAAGGAACACTTCTACACAGTTGGTGGGAGTGTAAACTAGTACAGCCTCTGTGGTAAAAAGTGTGTCTATTCCTAAAAGATCTAAAAATCGATCTTCCATATGACCCCGCAATCATCCTACTAGGAATACACCAGGAAGAACTCAAATCACTCTATAAAAAAGATACCTGCACACATATGCTTATCGTAGTATTGTTCACAGTAGCAAGAACATGGAACTAACCATACTGCACATCAAAAGAGGGTTGTATTTAAAAAAGGTGGTACATATACATGATGGAATATTATGCAGCCATAAAGAAGAACAAAATCATGAACTTCACAGTAACCTGGATAGACTTGGAGTCTATAATACTCAGTGATCTTTTACAGAAACAAAGAACTGAGTATCATATGTTCTCATTCATAAGTGGACCTTGAAAAATTATCATAATACTATGAGAAAAGGATTGACAGTAGGCAGAAACTGCCAGGAGGGTTGAGGGGAAGCGAGATTGGCAGTAGTGGGAGTCTGCCTGGGGAAGAGAGAGCACACCTCATCAACAAGGGTACCTGCATAATGAACATTTGTATACCTAACCCTGAATTGTACCCCACATCTTTAAAATGAAAAAAATTAAAATTAAAAATAAAATAAATAAATTTCCCCTAAATACTGCTTTAGATACAGCTCACAAACTTTTATTTATTGTTCTATCATTATGAAAACTGTGTTGATTAGTTTCCAAATTACTGGGAATATTCCAGATATCTTTCTGTGATTAATTACTAGCTTAATACCATTATGGCTAAAGAACATTCTTTGTGTGAGTTAAATTTTTTTAAGTTTATTGAGATTTTTATTAGGGTTCAATGTATAATCTATCTTGACAAATGCCCCATGTGCTCTTGAAAAGAATGAGTTTTCTACTACTGTTAGTTTGAATGTTCTATCAATGTTAATTAGGTCAAATTTGTTGACTGTGTAGTTTGTCTTCTATTTATTTGCTATTTTTCTATTTGTTCTATCAATTCATTCTTTTACTTTTATTCTGTTTGTGTCCATATGTTTAAAGTGAGTTTTAGACAGCATATACCTGGGTCTTGCTTTTTTTTCTCAGTCTGATAATCTCTGACTTTAATTGGGGTGGTTAGACCATTTATATTTAAAGTGATTCTCAGTGTGGCTGAATTTAAATCTGCCATCTTGCACTTTTCTATTTTTCCAATATGCGCTCTGCTTCTTTTTCCCCTTTTCCCTCTTCTTTTGGATAAATGAAGTATTTCTTTAGGATTTCACATTATCTTTTTTGTTGTTGGCTTATAAACTATAACTCTGGTTTTTTTTATTTTAGTGGGTTTTTTTATGGTTCCATAGGATTTACATCATTAGCTTACCTAATCTGCCTTCAAGTGATATTATCCCCTTTCAGACAAGCTATAAGAAAATTATACTTCCATTTCTCTGTTTTCAGGCTTTTTGCTTTCTTGTCATACACTTTACTTCTATATAGGTTGCAAATCCTAAAAATACATTGTTATTATTTTTGCTTTAAACAGTAAAATATCTTTTAAGTAGATTTTAATAGCAAGAAGAAAATACCACATGATAACTACTTCATTTGTTTGTAGCTCTAAATTTTCATTTATCATTTTCCTTCTGCTTCAAAGATTTTCTTTAATATTTTTGTACTTCAAAACTGCTACTAATAGAGTCTTTCAGCTTTTGCATGTCTGAGAAGTTCTTTATTTTGTTCTCATTTTGAAAAGATATTTCCATTAGCATCTAAGTCTTGGTTGGCAGTATTTTCTTTTAATCATTAAGAATATTGCTCCATTGTCTTCTAGCTTGCATTATTTCTGATGAGAAATCTGCTGTCAACCTTATCTTGGTTTCTCTGAATGAGAGGGAGCCAAAAAAAAAAAACCAGAAGTAACTTTTGGAGGGCAAGCCCCTTATAATACAGGATTCCCCTGCTAGGTAAGTGTTCTAGGAACCCACTGGCATCAGTGCATTGTGAGACTGAGTTCAGCTTCAGTGAATTTTTTTTTTTTTTTTTTGAGATTTGTACAATGTGTTTGCCCATTTCATGATGGATGATTTACAAGTGCACCTGCCCACATGCACTAAGTGTTCAGCAGTTTTTAACCAAAAACAGCATAACCTCAATGCCCTATCCCCCCTATTGACACAATTTCACCCTGAGTACATTTTTGTTTGTTTGTTTCCCCAGATGAAAAAGTCCTCAAAGGGAAATGTTTTGCTGATGTGGGAGGGGTGAAAGAAAAAAATGGCAGATGCACTAAAAGACATCAAAATTGACAAGTACAAAACTGTTTTGAGCACTGAAAAAAGCCTTTTGATAGGTGTATTGCATCAAAAGGCAAGTACTTTGAAGGTGACTGAAGTTTAAACATGCAAGAATAAATATATACTTTTCTATAACTTCTGGGGGTTTTTGTGTCCCCCTTCTTATATAAGGTATCTTTTTTCCTCTGGCTCTTTAAAAGATTTTCTTTTTATTACTTGCTTTAAGCAATTTGAATCTAATGTGTGTTGGTGTCATTTTCTTTATGCTTCTTTTGCTGAGAGTTGAGCATCTTAGACCTCCTCAACTCAGGGAGACCACTAGGTCTTACCCCTTTCCCTACACTGTTGCCTGGAAACCTTCTCCAATGGGAAAAATGATATCATCATGGGCCTCACCTCTTTTGTTTCCTACCTCTTAAGGTACATTCTCCTTTGTTTCAAGATGTCTTGAAACAGACTTGACAATCATTTTCTCATAGTTTTTTCCAAATCTTTAGCTTTTTCAAGCAAAAAAGTAAATCCAGTCTCTGCTCTTCCATCTGGTTGAAAGTAAAAGTTCTATCTTTATGTGTCATGGCACTGTAAATAAGATATAATTCTAAGTTGCATTTCTCTGATAATATATATAGGTTTGAGCGTCTTTTCATATGTGTAGTGTCCTTTTGTGTGTCTCTCTCTGTAAATTGACTACTCCTGCCTTTTGCCTGTTTTTTATTTGCTTGTTTTGCAGGAACTCCTAGTACAATTTAGATATTAATTCATTGATACTTTTATATATTCAAAATATCTACTCCTGTTCCATAATTTATCACTTACCTGCTTATTTATTAACAACTGCCTCACTTTTCATCTGTTTAACAACTGTCCTTTATTGGAAAAAAATCTTGACTTTGATTTAATTATCATTTAAAAGACCATGTATTTTCTGTCTATTCAGATCATGTACTTTATTAGTCCTTTAACATCTTACTCAGAGTTTTGTTTGATCTTGGTTAAATAAGATTTTACATTTTAAAAAAATCTTTATTGCCTATAAAAGTTACTTAGCTTTATCATACTTCCATTTGGTTGTTGGTGGTGCAAAGAAATTACATTGGTTTTGTGTGCATGTGCTTACTTTTTATTTTTAAAAAATTTCAGATTGCTGGGCTCTGTGGCTCAGCCTGTAATCCCATGCCTTTGGGAGGCTGAGGTGAGTGGATTGCCTGCACCCACGGGTTCGAGACCCACCTGGGCAGTGAGACCTCATCTCTACAATAAATCAAAAAATAAGCCGGGCATGGTAGCATGCGCCTGTGATTCCAGCTACTCGGAAGGCTGAGGCGGAAGGATCGCCGGAGCCCAGCATGCAAGGCTGCGGTGGCCGGGAGTGGCCACTGCACTCCAGTCTGGGCGACAGTGAGACTCCAACCCAAAAAATAAATAAATAAATAAATAAAAAATAAAAATAATAATTTCAGATTGATAGGAGTTTACAGCCAGTCTCATGCAGCCTTTCCTTAGACTCTCCCAATGTTAACATCTTACTGAATGATAGTATGACATTGAGAAATTGACATAGATACAATCCATATAGCTTATTTATATCTCACTACTTATAAATGCACTCATGTTGAAGAGGAGGATAAGAAGGTGTAGCTCTACTGAATTTTATCATATGTGGGGCTTTATATAACCAGCACAACAATCAAGACACTCAACTGTAACATCACCATAAGACTCTCTCATATTGCTTCTTTAAGCCACAATCATTTCCTTCTCCTGCCCAATTCCTAATCCCTGAAAACCACTAATGTGTTCTCCATCTCTCTACTTTTGTCAGGTGGTTGTATTAATTGTATTATCTTTTGAAATTACTTTTTTCACTCAGCACATTGCCCTTTAGGTCCATCCAAGTCATTACACAAATTGATAGTCCATTCCCTTATATTGGTGAACAGTTATATTGGTGAACAGCAGTCTGTGGTATGAATGTACCACAGTTTTTTTAACTATTCACCCTTTGAAAAACATGCAGGTAGTTTCTAATTTTTTACTTTAATAAATAAAACTGCTGTGAACATATGTGCATAAATTATTGCATAAAAATAAGTTTTCATTTCTCTTAAATAAATTCCCACAAACACAATGCAGGATTTTATGATAAATAAATGTTTTGTTTCAAAAATAACTTCCAAACTGTTTTCCAGAATGGATGTACCATTTTATATTCCCACTAGTAATGCAGTTTCTTCACATCTTTGCCAGTATTTGGTGCTATCACTATTTTTTTTATGTTAGACATTCTGATAAGTGTATAGTGCTATCTCGTTATAGTTTTCCATTTTATTTCTCTAATGGCTAATGATGCTAAGCATAATTTTGTTCATTTGCCATCTGTATATCTTCTCTGGTGAAATGACTATATTTTTTGTCCATTTTCTAATCAGACTGTTTTCTTAATGTTGGGTTTTGAGAGTTTAACACAATCTAGATATAAGGCCTTTCCCAGCATTTGACTTGAAAGCATTTCTTCCCAGTCTGTAATTTGTCTTTTTAACCTTATAAGAAAGCTATTCACAAAGCAAAAGCTTTCAGTGTTGATAAGTACAATTAATCAATTTTTTCTCTTATGGATCACATTTTTTGGTGTCAAATCTAGAAACACTTTGCCTAGTTCTAAGTTCTGAAGTTTTTCTCCTATATTATTTTCCAAAAATGGTTCAGGTTTTGTTTTACATTTTAAATCCATGATCCACTTTGAGTTAATTTTTGGATAAAGTGTGAGGTTTAGGTTGAAGTTCTTTTTTTAACCAGTGGATGTTCCATTCCTTATTGGCTTTTTAAGTTAATCTTACATCTGACAAACTTATTGAACTTTGTTATTAGCTATAACTTGTTGAATCGAGTGGGCTTTTTCTGTATAATATTATCATCTGCAAAGAGGAAATTTTATCTCTGCCAATATTTACATAGCTTAGGTTGTTTTTCCTTGTAGAGTTAACCAGTGTCTGTCACTATATTAAACTTTAACAACGAGAACAGAAAATTTGTCTTATTTCTGATCCTAAAGGGCCAGCATCTGAATTTCTTCGTTAAGTATAATATTTTCTGTAGGATTTTGATACATACTTTCACCACAGTAAGCAAATTCCTTTCTACTCCTAGCCTACTAAAAACTTTATTTTAAATAATTGTTGTACAAAATAAAGTGCATTTTCTGTATAATCTGAGATAATTGTTGTTTTTCCTCATTAACATTTTAACATAGGAATTACACTGATATATTTTCCATGTAAATTTCTTTTATTACTAAAAACCTACTTGATCATCATGTACTTTAGGTCACACAGTTGGATTTAGTTGTTGATGTTTAATTCAAGATGTTCACTTCTGTCATCATAAGTGAAATGAGTATGAGTCTATAATTTTCTTGCATTTCTACCATCTGGTTTTAGAATCATGATTTCACTAGCTTCACAAAGTGAGCAACTTAGATCTTTTCTTTTTCCAGAATAACTCAAGCAAGAAAGGAATAGCTCTTCCTTGAAAAATTAGAATTCATCTGTAAAAATATCTGGGCTTAAGGTATTTTGATTATATTTTCAATTTACTTAACATGTATTGTTCAGCTCAAGTCTCTTTTTTTACTTTAATTTTAATTTTAATTTTAATTTTTTTGCCAATTTTGATGACACTTTTCCACAAGAAGTTTCCTTGGATTCAGCCTGGTATTCAATATGGTAGCCCCATAAGAAAGCTAATCCTTCTAGGTCTCTATGGGGATTACAGCTGCATATATATATATGTATTCCCATTTACTCTACCATAATCACCTTCTTAAGCCTACTCAGAAACATTCCAAAGGTTCTGACTGGATCAGGCATGCTCAAAGACTGAAGAGTCTTGTTGGTCCACAGTTATTGACACGTACAGGTAATTGGCTGCAGGTATAAGATTTGTTTTTAAACCATTGTTCTCAACTAACATAATACTATAAGAAAGGGATTGGTGAATATTTTTTCCAATTCTGTGGGCTTTCAGGGGATGGGGGGTGGGATTGACAGTAGTGGGAAACTGCCAAGGGAGGGAAGGGCACACCTCATGAGCAAGGGTACTAGTAGTGGGAAACTGTCAGGGGATGGGGGGGCGTGGGATTGGCAGTAGTAGGAAGCTGCCAGGGGAGGAAGTTCAAACTCATCAACAAGGGTACCTGCATAATGAACATTTATATACCTAACCCTGAATTGTACCACATCTTTAAAATTTTTTTAAAAACACTGTTCTCCATGTTCCCATAATGTAGCATATTCAATATTTTACTTCCTCACTTAAAGAGTTTTAACTGTCTTTCCTATTTCCACAACTTTTTTGTCCTAGCTGGCTTAATATTTACCTTCTCTACTTTTCATAGACTATTTATTGCTAGAAATCAATGACTTTCCTCTGGACGCTAAAGTATTTTTTCCTCTAATTATATTTGGGCAGTGGATATGTAATAAACTATGAGACATTCTCAATTGAAGAAGACATAAAATGTCGCTGTTATTACTCCAGATTCTTAGCCATGTGCCTGAGCATTGCCTATCCCTCAACTGCACTCAATTAGCTATAAAAAATAATTTGAAGGAATAGTTTTGTTCAAAACAAATCATTTCTCTTTGAATTCTTATTTTTCCAGTGGGATAATTGAATACCACCACAATTTGTCTGCCCATCCCAGTGACTTGTTTTTATTTCATCATTTTATAATCTGAAATCAGGTTAATAGCACTGGACTTCTCCCTAGGCTTACCATAGGTAAAGTGGTATATGCAGTGGTATGTGCAGTATAAAATTAGTTTGAGGATATATACATTTAATAAGTTTGTATTATTAAATGTATATATCCTCAAAGAAAACATAATTTAAGTAGTGCTGCTTAAATAGTGCCTCATAAATAAACTTCAATGCACTAAGTTTTATCAAATTGCAGTTGAATTCCTAGCACATGGCAAAATTCTCTTAACTGCCGTTCAATGCATTGGGTTCTTCATAAAATAGGGAGATGGAAATAAGATAGATGGAACTAGCATAGAGATCAGTAGAGAAGGACATAAACTAACCCTTGTAACTTTTTGTTTTCTGCTCTTTGAACTTCTGAGTAGAGTTTTCCCCAATAATCATTTAAAAAGACAGGGATTTGGAATAAATAAGATTGTTCATTATTTAAAAGTTTTTATTACTTTATTTTATTGTGTATTTATCTATTTTTAAAATGTGGGGTACAATTCAGGATTAGGTAGATAAGTGGTCATTGTACAGGCAAACTCTACGTCTCCATTTGACCCCCCCTTTGCCTGGTTTGAGATCAGGTATGCTTATTAATGTTATGTGCTCCCTTCTCTCCACTGGCAGTTTCCCAATGCTGCCAATCCCTTTCTTTTTTCTTTTCTTTTTTTTTTTTTTGAGTTGGAGTTTCACTCTGTCGCCCAGACTGGAGTGCAGTGGCCACTCCCAGCCTCCACAGCCTGAACCTGCTGGGCTCCGGTGATCCTTCCGCCTCAGCTTTCCGAGTAGCCAGAATTACAGGCCCGTGCTACCATTCCCGACTGATTTTTTTATTTATTGTAGAGATGACGTCTCGCCAAGTTGCCCAGGCAGGTCTCAAATCCGCAGGCTCAGGCAATCCACTCACCTCAGCCTCCCAAAGGCACGGGAGCCACCAGGGATTAGCCAGGCTGAGCCACTGAGCCTGGCTAATCCCTTTCTTATAGTATGATAAATTTTCAGGGTTCACTTATGAGTGAGAACATGTGGTACTCAGTTCTTTGTTTCTATGATAGATCACTGAGTTTATAGACTCTAAACCTCCAAGTTGCACCAAAGTCCATAATTTTGTCCTTACTGATGGCTGCACAATATTGCATCATGTATATGTACCACGTTTTTTTAATCCAGTCCAGTTTTGATGGGCAGCATGGTTCCATGTTTTTGTTATTGTGAATAGTGCTACAACAAGCATGCGTGGACAGGTATCTTTTTTGTAGAATGATTTGAGTTCCTCCAGGTATATTTCCAGAAGGGAGATTGTAGGGTCATATGGAAGATTGATTTTTAGATCTTTTAGGAATCTCCACATTGTCTTCTACAGAGGTTGTACTAGTTTACACTCCCGCCAGCAGTGTAGAAGTGCTCCTTTTTCTCTGCATCCTCTCCAGCATCTGCTACTTTCTGAGTTATTGATGATGGCCATCCTGACTGGAGTTAGGTGGTATCTCAGTGTGGTTTTAATTTGCATTTCTTTGATGATTAGTGAGGTTGAGCATTTTTTCATGTATCTGTTAGTTGCTCAGATGTCTGCTTTTGGGAAGTGCCTATTCATACTGAAAGGACAGACCAAGAGTGGAAAGCCATTTTTCATCTTGTTCTTAAACTGTGACACAATGATCAGAAAATAGAAGTTATGCTTTTGGAGAAATGCACACTTTAGGTATAATTAACTTTACCGACTTTCTCTTTTCAGAAACAGACTACCAGGTATCTGAGTATCTCATAGTGGCAATCAAGCATGCCTAGAGTAAAGGGAATTTACAAGGCCTAAGACATCATGCATTGGGTAAGGATTGTAAAAGTCAGGAAACTTGTAATTACAAAAGTTATAATCGCTCAGAGGGAGAGCAGGTGGGGATTCGATCTTCCAGAAAATTGGGTACTATCTACAGGGAAGCCAAGGATTCCTCAAAGCTACCTACTGGGAATGCCTAGGAAATAAGGGGAGGTATACCCTCCATTAGGTCTAAGGAATGTCATTTGGGAAGGTGCAGGAGAATTAGAATCCTTGTCATGCCCTTCTCTATGGGCTATGATAATGTGGGTGAATATTAATGGGTCTTTGTGTCACAGGTTCTCCAACACATCCATAGGTGGTCGATAAGGAAGTCACAGCAGCCACGGCAGTCATGTGCAACATCTCTAGGAGAAGGATTTAAGCCAGGACTCTGGGGGGGCTACCACGCCACACTTACCTAGAGTGTTGGCCCACTCCCTGTCTGTAGGGGGTGAAACTTTCTTAAATAAATCATTTCTTCTCTCACCTCTGTGTGTCACAATTCTTTGCAATTTACTTGGATCTCTGGGTTCCCAGGGCGGCACCTCCGGTTTGCTGGCTCTGGAGGTGCTGCGCCCCTCTCTGCTGCACCCTTCTCTGCACACCTCCCCTCGCCTCTCCACCCTCCTCCTGCCGTACTCTAATACTATGCAGTGTCATTTAAAATGTCCTAGTAGCCACATTTAACAAAAAAAGAAACAAGTAAAATTAATTGTGATGATTTTTTTTTTTTTTTTT
>NW_007233247.1:29665-31895 GCF_000164805.1 Carlito syrichta | reverse complement strand
CCATTAGGTCTAAGGAATGTCATTTGGGAAGGTGCAGGAGAATTAGAATCCTTGTCATGCCCTTCTCTAGGGGCTATAATAATGTGGGCAGACATTAATGGGTCTCCATGTCACAGGTTCTCCAAAACATCCACAGGTGGTCGATAAGGAAGTCACAGCAGTCATGTGCAACATCTCCAAGAGAAGGATTTAAGCCAGGACTCTGGGGAGCAACGAGGCCACACTCACCTAGAGTGTAGGCCCACTCCCTGTCTGTGGGGGGTGAACTTTTCTTAAATAAATCTTTTCTTCTCTCATCTCTGTGTCACAATTCTTTGCAATTTACTCGGATCTCTGGGTTTGCCAGCACGCACCTCCGGCTTACCAGCTGTGGCAGTGCTGCGCGCCTCCCTGCCCTGCGCTTCTCCACTCTAACCCGGTCCCTCCATACCCTAACACATATCTGTTGCCCACTTTGTAATGGGGCTGTTTTTTTCCTTTCAGCATGTTTGAGTTACTTGTAGATCTTGGATGTTAGGCCTTTGTCAGATACACAGTTGGCAAATATTTTTTCCAATTCTGTGGGCTGTCTCCCCATTCTCTTGATGGTTTCTTTTGCTTTGCAGAAGACTTTCAGTTTGAGGAGGTCCCACTTGTCTATCTTATTTCTTTCAGGATTTTGATCAAGAATTGTTTGCCTATTCAGATTTCCATAAGGATGTTTCTGGCATTTTCTATTTTTTGTTTGTTTGTTTTTTTAGTTGGGTCTCACTCTGTCTCTCAAACAGGAGTTCACTGGCATGCTGATGGCCACTGCAGCCTCGACCTCCTGGACTCAGGTGATTCTTCCACCTCAGTCATCCAAGTAGCTAGAACTACAGGCACACGCCACCATGCCTAGCTAATTTTTTTTATTTACTGCAGATATAAGGTCTTGCCAAGATCCCCAGACTTGTCCTGAACCCATGAGCTCAGGCAATCCTCTCACCTGGGCCTCTCAAAGTGCTGAGCTTGTAGGCGTGAGCCATTGTACCAGGTCCCAATTTCAAAGACTCTTAAAGTTTGAAGTTTTATGTTTAAGTCTTTGGAGTTGATTTGCAGTTGATTTTTGTGTATGGTGATAGTTAGGGTTCCTGTTTCATTCTTCTACATGTGGCCACCTAGTTTTCCCAGCACCATTTACGGAATATATTCTCTTCTCCCCAGTAGTTGTTGGTAGAGGCTTTGTCAAAGATTAGTTGGTTAAGAAATTGAAGTTTTGCTTCTGGAATCTCTATCCTGTTCCATTGGTCTATATGCCTGTTCTTGTACCAATACCAGGTTGTTTTGATTATTGTAGCTTTATAATAAAGTTTAAAGACTGAAGGTATGATACTTCTCACTTTGTTTCTTTTGCTAAGGATTGTTTTGGCTATTCATGATCATTTATTTTCCATGATAATTTTTGTATTGTGGCTTCCAGGTGTGAGGAGACTGATTGTTGGTAATTTAATGGGTATGGCATTGAATCTGTAGATTGCCTTTGATAGGATGGACATCTTAACAATGTTGATTCTT
Organism: Carlito syrichta; assembly: GCF_000164805.1. Classification (NCBI taxonomy): domain Eukaryota; kingdom Metazoa; phylum Chordata; class Mammalia; order Primates; family Tarsiidae; genus Carlito; species Carlito syrichta. Next base: position 30,359 of record NW_007233247.1, on the reverse strand, counting down.
CCAATCCGTGAGCATGGAATATTTTTCCATTTTTTGTGTCATCTTTGACTTCTTTGAGCAGTGTTTTGTAGTTGGTTTTTTTTTTTTTCAGTTTTTTCCAGCCCATATATAAGCACTTTTATTAGTTTCAGTAGTAGAAAAATTATCATGCCTGAAACATGTATATTTAAAAAGGTCAAGTGCCATGGAAATATTCACAGGACATATACTAAAATTGTAACAATACAGTGGAGATGACTGTGGCCTCTGCTCAAAGATGGCATGCAAATCAATGAAGTGCTTTATATTTTCAAAAAACTATCAAATATCATTTGTGTTCCAAGAACGAATAGAAAAAAGCCAAAGAACTGGATGTGAGATTTTCTAATGGTTCTGTTTCCTAAAGATACTCTATTTTTAAAAATTATTATTTACTTATTTTTCTATTGTGGGGTACAGTTAATGGTTAGGTTTACAAATATGCTCTATTCAGGCACACTTGTTGATAAGAGGTGTCTTCCTATCCCCAGACAGATATTTACTAACGTTAATCCCATCTCCCTTCCCCTCCCACTCCCATAGTTTCCCACTACTGTCAGTCATTTTCTTATAGTTTAACAGTGGATGTTCAAGGGCCACTATATGAGTGAGAACATGTGATACTCAGATCTTTGTTTCTGTGAGAGATCAATCAGTATTATAGACTCTAGTTCCA
>NW_007233247.1:28632-29359 GCF_000164805.1 Carlito syrichta | reverse complement strand
GAATCGCCATATTGTTTTCCACAGAGGTTGCACTAGTTTGCACTCCCACCAACAGTGTAGAAGTGTTCCCTTTTCACCACACCCTCTCCAGCAAATGTTATTTTTTGAGTTATTGATAATTGCCATTCTGACTGGAGTTAGGTGGTATCTCAGTGTGGTTTTGATTTGCATCTCCCTGATGATTAGTGAGGTTGAACATTTTTTCATGTGTCTGTTGGCTGCTCAGATGTCTTCCTTTGAGAAGTGTCTGTTCATATCTTTTGCCCACTTTATACTGGGGTTGTTTATTTTTTTCTGTTCAGCAAGTTAGATTTCCTTGGAGATTCAAGATATTAAGCCTTTGTCAGACCTGGAGTTGCCAAATACTTTTTCCCAGTCTGTAGGCTGTCTCCCTGCTCTCTTGATGGTTTCTTTGGCTTTGCAGAAGCTTGTCAGTTTAATGAGGTCCCACTTGTCTACCTTATCTCTTATGGCCTGTGGGTTTCAGGTTTTGTTCAGGAATTGGATGCCAGTTCCAATTTCCATGAGGGTATGCCCTTCATTTTCTAAGGTTCTTATGGTTTGAGGTTGTACATTTAAGTCTCTAAGCCATTTAGAGTTAATTTTTGTGTTTGGGGATAGATAGGGGTCCTGCTTCAATCTTCTGCATGAGGTCAGCCAGTTTTCCCAGCACCATTTACTGAATAGGTTCTCCTCTCCCCAGTGGTAGGTGGGGGAGGCTTTGTCA
>NW_007233247.1:27200-28612 GCF_000164805.1 Carlito syrichta | reverse complement strand
TTTTTTTTTTGCTGAAGATTGTTCTGGCTATTCTTGGTCATTTGTGTTTCCATATGAATTTCTGTATTGTTTTTTCTAGGTCTGAGAAGAATGTGCTGGTAATTTGACTGTTATTGCATTAAATCTGTAGATTGCCTTAGGTAGGATGGACATCTTCACAATGTTGATTATTCCAGTCCATGAGCATAGGATATTTTTCCACTTGTGTCATCTTTGATTTCTTTGAGCAGTGTTTTCTAGTTTTCATTGTAAAGGTCTTTCACGTTTCTGGTTAGAAAAATGCCGAGGTATTTCTTTTTTTGTGGCTTTTGTGAATGGGATTGTAGTTTTTGTTTGAGTTTCTGTTTGTTTATTATTGGTGTAAAGATATGTGATTGCCTTTTGCACATTTATTTTATATCCTGAGACTTTGCCAAAGTCCTTTATCAGTGTAAGGAGGTTTTTGGCAAATTCTCTTGGGTTTTCAAGGTACACAATCATGTCATCTGCAAGGAGAGATAGCTTGACTTCTTCTTTTCCTATTTGAATACCCCTGATTGCCTTCTCTTCTCTGATTGCTCTAGCCAGGATTTCCAATACTATATTGAACAGGAGGGGTGAGAGTGGGCATCCTTGTCTTGTTCCCATTTTCAAGGGAAGTGGTTCCAGTTTTTGTCCATTTAGGAGTATGCTGGCTGTAGGTTTCTGGTAGATGGCTTTTACTACTTTGAGGTATATTCCCCGTATGCCTAGGTGTTCGAGGGTTTTTTATCAAGAAAGCGTACTGGATTTTATCAAAATTTTTTTGCATCTAATGATATAATCATGTGGGTTTTGTTTTGACATCTGTTGATGTATTTAATTACATTTATGGTTTTACGAATGTTGAACCAGACTTGCATCCCAGGGATGAAGCCTACTTGGTCATGATGATGATTTTTGAGATGTGTTGTTGAATCCAGTTCACTAGGATCTTATTGAGAATTTTAGCATCTATGTTCATCAAAGATATTGGCCTGTAGTTCTCTTTCTATGTTGGGTCTTTACCTGGCTTGGGTATCAATTGATGTTGGCATCATAAAATGATTTGGGGAGAGTTCCATCTTTCTCAATTGCCTGGAATACCTTCAGTAGGATTGGTATGAGCTCCTCCTTAAATGTCTTGTAGAATTCTGCTGGAAAGCCATCTGGTCCAGGGTTTTTTTTGTAGGTAGTTTTTTTATTATGTGGTCAATTTCCTTGATTGTTATTGGTCTATTTAGGGCCTCAATTTCTTCTTGTTTCAACCTAGGCAGGTTGTGTGATGACAGAAAGTCTTCCATTTCAGAAAGGTTTTCAAGTTTATTTCCATACAAGTGTACACAGTAGTCTCTAATGATCTTTTGTATTTTTTCAGGGTCAGATGTGACTTCATCTTTTGTGTTTCTGATTGG
>NW_007233247.1:0-26866 GCF_000164805.1 Carlito syrichta | reverse complement strand
CTTTTCCAGTTTCCTTAGGTGGCTTCTTAGGCTGTTAATTTGTGATCCTTCCATTTTCTTCATGTACGTTTGTAGGGATATAAATTCCCCTCTTACTAAAGCTTTCATGGCGTCCCAGAGATTTTGGTAAGATGTTTCTTCAGTTTCATTTGTTTTCAGGTATCTTTTTATCTCTATTTTGATTTCATCATTGACCCAGGAGTTGTTTAGCATCATGCTGTTTAGTGTCCATGTCTTTGTGGGTTTTGGGGGGACCTTGTTGGTGCTAATGTTTATTTTTATTCCATTGTGTTCCGAGAAGGTACATGGTAAAATTTCAGTCCTTTTAAATTTGCTTATGCTTGTCTTATGGCCAAGTATGTGGTCAATCTTAGAGTACGTTCCATGTGCTGATGAGTAGAATGTGTATTCTGTGGTCTTTGGATGGAGGGTTCTGTAGTTATCTATTAAGTCCACTTGATGAAGGGTCACATTGAGGTTTCGGATCTCATTGCTGGTTTTTTATCCTGATGATCTATCTAGGGTTGTGAGTGGGGTATTAAAGTCCCCAGCTATGATGGTATTGGAGTTGATATCTTTTTTTAGTTTACCTAGGAGCTGCTTTATGAATGTTGGTGCTCCTATGTTCAGTGCATATATGTTTAGGATGGATATTTCTTGTTGATGGATTGAACCTTTTATCATTATGTAGTGGCCTTTTGTATCTTTTTAAATTTTTGATAGCTTAAAGGGCATTTTGTCTGAGATTAAGATCATGACTCCTCCTTTCTTTTGTGTGCCATTCACCAGAATATTTGTTTCCCATCCTCTTACTTTGGGTCTGTGAGTGTCCTTTCTAGTGAGTTGAATCTCTTGAAGGCAATAGATTGTTGCCTGGTGATGTTTTATCCATTTTGCCATTCTATGTCTTTTCAGTGGTGCATTTAGTACATTCACTTTCAAACTAATTATTGAGATGTAAGAGTTGATCCCTATCATAATGTTCTTACAGAGTTGTTGTTCTTCCTGTTTGTGTGTTGTCTTTCTTTTGGTTTTAGAGTTGGATCATGTGTGCTTTTAATCTTTTACCTGTACACTTGTGAAGAATGTTGTTGTTCTTTTTTCCTTTTCTTCTGTTTTCAATGCTTTCTTAAGTGTTTCTTGTAGCAGTGGTCTGGTGGCAGCGTAGGTTCTTAGGGATTGGATATCTGGGAAAGATTTCAATTCTTGCTCACTGATAAAGCTTAGCTTGGTTGGGTAGGTTATTCTCCATTGAAATTGTTTATCTTTTAGAACTTTGAAAATAGGGCTCCAAGCTCTCCTAGCCTGGAGGGTTTCTGTGGATAAATCTGCTGCTATTCTAATTGTTCTTCCCTGCTAGGTAGTCTGACCGTTTTCTCTTACAGCCTTTAGGATTTTTTCTTTTATACCTACTTTGTTTAGGCAAATTATTATATGTCTTTCATTTGTTGTCTTGCAGGGGTTCTCTGAATCTCTTGTGTTTGAATTTTTTCATCCTTGATGAAATGAGGGAAGTTTTCCTGAATGATTTCATGAAATATTTGTTCCAGTGTGGGCTTTGTTTCTCTGTCTGCCTCAGGAAGGCCAATTACTCTTAGGTTCAGACTCTTGAAGTGGTCATTCATCTCTTGAAGATTTTGTTCTGTCTTTTTTAGCTTCTTTTCTATGATTTTGACGGTTTGGGTTAGTTCTGTGTTTTGGTCTTTGAGCTGTGAGATTCTTTCTTCTGCTTGGCTAATTCTGCTTTCCATGCTTATTAGTTTGTTATTTATTTCCATCACAGTATTCTTTACTGCTGTTATTTCTGATATCAGCTCCTTCCTATTTTCCTCTTGTCTCTCCTGAGTTTTTTTAATTTTCTCCATTACTGTCTTGATGTCTGGGTTTGTTGCATGTAACCAGTCATTCTGGGAGCTCTTCATTGTTTGTATTCCGGAATCTGTTTACCCAGTGTCTGATCTCCCAGGGGTCTGTGTGAGACCTATATTCTTCTTTTAGTTTTTCTTCATTTTGTGCAGTTTTTCCCCCTCCCTCCTTTTTCCTTCCCTCCACTTCACCGTCTTCTTTAATTCTGTTATTCAGGTGTGGTGGGGTTGTTCAATCTCCTATTCTTGTTTATGTATGTCCTCTTACTTTGTTCAATTCTGGAGTTGCACTGTAGGTTGGGGGTGGTCCTTTTTGGAGTTTTGAGATTTACTTAAGGGGGGAGCTGTGATTCAAACTCTATCTGCAGGTCCTGGTATCCACCGACAGGTGTATGAATAATCTGAAACCCACTTCCCACTGCCTTGGAATCGGTCCATGCAGTGGGTTTGTAGGTTTACTCCCTGAAAATAAAATGTGGTTAACAGAGGGAAGAGAATGGAGCAGGCAGTGGGGAGGAAGAGGGGGGTGGGGAGGAAGAGGGGGGTGGAGAGAGAGAGAAGGGTAAGGGTGAAAACAGATGAGTGTACCAACAAATGGAGAGAGAGACAAAAATTGAAACATATGAAAACAATAGACCACAGCTACAAACTAACCAACTCCCATACAAAAAAAACTAAAACATACGATGTTGCTAACATACAAGTTTACCAACCTCCTTATTAGTGTGCTATTCCTCTATACAAAGATATGGTGTACAGAGAGAAGAAAATAAAAGAAGAGAAAAGAAGGAGAAAAAAGGGGGGAACAAAACAGAAGGAATAGAATCAAGTCAGTAGACTAACAGAAGCAATCAAGCACACTCTGAGACTTTTTGTTTAAGTCGAATGTCCTTTCAGCTCTGATTTCTAGCTGTCTTTTCAAGCTGGTAAGTTTGTTCAAGGTTAGGATCAGTTGCCCCTGGCCTGCTGTGAAGGGCAGTTCAGATCGTCACTCAGTTCCCTACTGCCCCGTTCACTACTCAGATATGGCCTGTGTCTGTCAGGCTTCCATTTTCCCCCTTTTGGTGTTGTTACCTTGAATCGCCAGCAGGGGGTGTTATCCCTTGCTCCAGATGGTCTTTATCACAGCTGCTTGCCTGCCCCTAAGGGGAGGGAGATGTTGCTTGGAGGCACACAGGAGGAGACCCACCGCCTGGCAGGACGTCCAGTGGTAGTAGACCTCAGCAGATCTTGCTTGCAGGGGCTTCAGGGTCTGAAGTTATGGATCACCTCAGGCATGGGCCGTGCGATGTGTAATGGCTGCCTTGGCGGTGGCGACTGTGGCTCACCTCAGGCACTGAAGGGTCCGATGTGGAATGGTTGTTTTGGTGGTGGCAGCAGCAGCAGCAGCTGGCCTCAGGCACAGGCGGAGTGATGTGTAATGGCTGCCTCGGAGCCAGCGGTGGCAGCGGTGGTGGCGGTGGAGGCGCGGTGGCTCGCCTCAGGCACTAGCGGTGCCACGTGGAATGGCTGCCGGCCACAGCGGCAGCGGCAGCAGTGGCAGCCACAGTAGCTGCCTGGACCGCCGTGATGCCTCAGAGAGGTCTACAGCCTAGCTCCGAGTGAAGAGCAGGCTGCCAATGATGGGATCTGCAGCCTCCAGGGAGAGAACCAGTGTCTCTTTGTGATCTCCTTGGTGGAGAGTCTCACAGACCGAGCTGCCCCGTTGCCATCTTGCCGGAAGTCCTGTAGTTTTCATTGTAAAGGTCTTTCACTTCTCTGGTTAGGAAGATGCTGAGGAATTTCATTTTGTGTGTGTGTGTGTGTGTGTGTGTGTGGCTATTGTGACTGGGATTTTGCTTTTTTTTTTTTGAGTTGGAGTCTCACTCTGTCGCCCAGACTGGAGTGCAGTGGCCGCTTCCAGCCACCGCAGCCTCGACCTGCTGGGCTCCAGCGATCCTTCTGCCTCAGCCTTCCAAGTAACCGGAATTACAGGCACGCACTACCATGCCCAGCTGATTTTTTTTTTTTTTGATTTATTGTAGAGATGAGGTCTCGCTGCCCAGGTGGGTCTCGAACCTACGGGCTCAGGTAATCCACTCACCTCAGACTCCCAAAGGCGCGGGATTACAGGCTGAGCCACCGAGGCTCGCTGGATTTTGCTCTTTATTTATTTCTCTGCCTGTTTGTTTTTGGTGTATAAGATGTGACTGTCTTTTGCACGTTTATCAACGAATGAAGGAGTTGAGAGAGAGAGAAAGTTATTGTAAGGAATCAACTTGCATGATTATGGGGCTGGAAAGTTCAAAGTCTATAGGGCAGACCAGCAGGATAGAAGGCTTTAGGTAAGAGCTAATGTTGCTCATTTTAGCCTGAATTCTGCAAGGAAATGGGCTAGAAAAAAAAATTTTTCAAAAGCAGGGTTTTGGGCAACCCCTTTGGGCCTCCTCCCACTGTGGGAACGTTTCTGTCCTCTTAATAAATCCTACTTTCTTGCTTAAAAAAAAGAAAAAGAAAAACAGAGTTTTATGTTGCAGCCTTAAGGAAAATTTCTTCTTCTTGGGGAAAACTAAATCTTTGTTCCATTAAGGCTTTCAACTGATTAAATGAGGCCCACCCACAATACAGAGGATTATCTGGTTCATCCAAAGTCTACTAATTTAAATGTTAACCACATCTTCAAAAAAAATACCTTCACAGGAGTATCCAGATCAGTGTTTGACTAAACAACTGGGCACTATAGTCTACCCCAGCTGATAAATAAATCCACCATTACACTAAGTCATATATTTGTTTTTTGGAAACACTGGCTACATCTCTAAGGTGGGGAGTATTTTCACAGTATCTTGTAAATGCCTGAAATGTATCTACTTTCCAGTAAAAGAAGTTACATATTTTTTTTTAAAGCAGGTCTGTTGTTTAACCAGTGTCCATCCATCATCCTATTACATTATTCACTATTGTTAATAGTTGTTAACTATCTTATATGTCAACTGTATTTTATCAACTATTTGCATAATGTGTTCACACTTAGTTTTTTTTATATGTTCATCATTTAACCTGTCATTACAATGTGGAGTTTAAGGTCTTCATTTCTCTAATATGAGGTGAAGAAATTTTGGCATGCACATAAGGATAGAACTGGCATTTCATAATAGTGTTTATATGCTCTTTTTATTTTCCTAGGGTTTTGTTTGTGTGTGTGAATTCCTTTTTAACTAGAATGTGTTACACTTTTATTCAGAAAAAAACATTAATTGTCATTAAAGGACGAAATAAGTAATAAAAGAACTTGAAGGAAATGAAGAAGGCATAAAAAAGAGGAGTTGAGAAAAGTTCCAAATATAAAAAATTAGATGGTAAGAAAGAGAGACAATAAAAGAGGTCACAAAATTAATAAGGCAGCTCTGCACTCTCTGGAAATTCTATTAACATTTTGAGATATTCTAGCAATTATTTTCAAGCTCCACAATTTCAATGAGCAGCAATATTTTGGAGACTTCTAAGACTAGCTAGCATTTCTAAACAATATTAGGGGATCATCAAACTATCACAGAATTGCAAACTGCATATATTAACAACTGGGTTCTTGTTAACAGGTAGAAGCACTAGTCAGCAAGACATGTCATTCTTCTTGGCACATTGGCCTGAGTATTATATTCTTATTCAACAAATAATGATGGTTGCAAAATAACTATAAGATCATTTCATCAACCCTTATTTACTGGTTTATACACATTTTATAACTTACTTCTTTTCTTCGTGCAAGAAATGTTGCAGAATCACCAATGTTTGGCGCTTTAAGTAGCAAAAGATTTATTGTTGAGAGAAAGATACGGCAAATGCTAAGCAATGATAGGTCATGAGCTAGTTTTAAAAGAGAAGAGACCTCATCTCTTAGTCCAAGTGATTGGGGCACATATGGATCCCCTAGTGGCTGATTAGAGAGGATTTGGACACATAACTAGAAACTCAAACTTTGTCTGCAGAGCGACACTCTAACCACTTCCTCCCCCAAGATGAAAGGACATTCCGATGCTGAACTCCTTCTGAGAGTTCTCATTTACATCCACACAAGCTGAAGCAATCCAGGTAGGACAGAAATGTTTCAGCACTATCACTGTTAAAGCTCTGCTTCCTCCAAGGTCAGACCTGGTGCAGTAAGTCAATGCTGAGAACAGACTTGCCTGCAAAGTAACTCTGACCACCTAGCTCCAATACCACTGTCCAAGAGCCCTTTGTCCTTCTCCTTAGTGCATAAATAGTTCACTTCCAGGATTCTTAAGGAAAGCAAGACATTTTTAAAAGCAGTCCTGCAAGTTAGAAATTGATTGTGCCTTTTACCCAGGTGTGGTTCCAATGAAGCAATTCAAGTAAATTCAGGTGAATCCATCTCCCTCCAGGCCACAGACTTGAGTAGTCCAACCATCAGTACTGTCAACCATCCAGGGCAACCATCCACGAGGAGGGATAATAGGAAGTCTGGAAAGCTGAGAGACAACTGTGTGTCTCAATAAATTAGCCACAGGGAAGAAAGACTGGTCTAGGGGCAATCTCCTCAGGCTGCAAAAAATCCAAGCCATAATTCAGCAAGTTCAGATTCCCTATGCTCATCAAATTCTGCAGCACAGCATAACACAAGGGAACCCATCTTAAGATATATTTAAACAGTGGCAATAAGGTCTTGCACTTGCTGATTACACTATTTATATTTGACTCATACTGTCTTCTGCATATAGAGAGAACTGTCAAAAAAATTTACTGCCATGTATACTTTTGAGAGCACTATGATGACCTAAATGGCAATGGAATTGAGGGAAATCAACTGGGTACTAGAGGCAGGAATTCAGTGTTCCAGGGTAGCACTCAAATCTCCAATAGGATAAAGAAGAACCCTTGGCAAATGAACTGGTGTGCTATACCTAGGCCTAGAACAAGGCCCTGTGATTGTCTTATGGATTCTGATCAACTATTAGGAAGGAGAGGAAATAGCACCATTACTGTAGAAGAAAATAGTTCCAAGTGCTTATTCAACATAACATAGTCCACCCAAATGACACTGAGTCGTGTGGGGGTCAGAAAGGATATGGCTTAATTAAATATATTGTTTTTGATCCAAGCAGCCCTAATCTTAGCAATAGGGCCACTTCAACCCTATCAAATACTATCTTATTTTAGCCTCTAAAATCAATGTATATGTGTATATTATAGACTCACACACACTATGGTTTCACTCTGACACTCTAATATTCTTCAGTAGAAAGAAATAAGATGAAATCAACCCTGGATATGTATCCTAACTCTACCATTACTGTATGACCTTGGGAACAAACATCACTTTGTTGTATTTTTTTTTTTTTTTTTTTTACTCTTAGTTGTATTTTTTCTTATCTGTTAACTGGGAATAATATCTGTACAGTCTTTATGTATAAATGAGTTATGAAGTAGGTGAAATAATGCATAAATTTCCAGCAAGTTTCCCTCTTATTCACTAGTACAAATTTATCCACTGTGTCTGATATTCTTATTTCTCTGAAATTAGGATTAAAACTCAATACACTTTTTCTTCACTGTCCTTTGCCTCTGCATTTTCACTACCAGATCCTACCCTTCAATATTCCCTTCTGACTAAATTTCTCACCTTGGCTTCTGACCTGTCTTGCACATCTGCCCAAATTCCACAGGACTCTAAATTCCTGATGTCAGATATCCTGAGCCCCGTTAGCCAGCATCAGTCCAAAAATCTCTGACTTGCACTTGATTTTCACAACAGCATCTACAATAGTGTTTGAGGCCAGTGAATTCTAGAGACTTCCTGAACTCAGATTACTAATTCTTCCCCTTCTAGACTCAAGTGTTTCCATGGGAAGGGAGACTCTCCACAAGATTCTCCAAGTTCATTTACAGGGTGGAGGGAGACAGAGGAAAGCTGAGGGCTAGTATATCCCTTTTGAGAACATGCCACAAGTCCATAGGCCTGAATACTCTGGTAATTAATCCCTCAAAACCCTAGCTACCTACATGCCTTTCTTTGCCTTTCCTTCACTGATGAAATTTGTGACAAATGGCAAATATTATGAAAATTCTGTCTAATGAGACTCCCTATAAGGCCCATAGTCTGCATGCAGTGACCAAGAGAGGAATTTGTCAAGAAGAATCTCACAGCACAGGAGTTCAAGGATTGTCCATAATGTGGTTCCAAAATTGAAGATAGAACTGGACATCCAAAATAAAATTTTTTTAATCAAAAAAAACTGGACATCCATATGCACCGCATATAAAATTAACTAAAATGAATAATAAATAGAAATTTTTTAAGCTGCTAAAATAAAACATACAAGAGTTTGATTGTGTCCTTGGGTTAAATGAAAAGTTCTTTGCTTTCTTAGGGAAAAGGACATGGTCTATAAAATAAGAACATAAATCCCAGACTAGAAGAAAATATTTGAAAAACATGTATCTGATAAAGGATTTGTATCCAGAATATATGAAGAACTCTCAAATCTCAGTAATAGGAAAAGAAAAGAACCAATTTGGGGGTGGGTTTTGAAGTCTCTGTTCCCCAGGCTGGAGTGCAGTGGAACACTCACAGTTACCACAGCCTTGATCTGCTGGGACCAGGTAATCCTTCTTCCTTAGCCTTTCAAATAGTTGGAACTACAGGCACACACCACCACACCCAGCTAATTTTTTTTTATTTATTGTAAAAACAAGGTCTCACTATGTTGCCAAAGCTGGTCTTGAACCCCTGGGTTCAGACAATCCTCTGACCTCCACCTCATTCTGGGATGTTCACAGATGTGAACCACTACACCTGGCCCAATTTTTCTTATGGACAAAAATGCTGAACAAATAGATTTTGAGAACCTATTTGGAGGTTCTAGCAGGAGGGAACAGTTACTCTTCCCTGAAGAAGTGTCCTCCTCTCACAGTGATTGTTATCCTCTTCAACGATGCATCAGTTTTGGGAGGGATGTACCTGGAGCAGTGAAGGAGGAAGGAGACACTTAGTCAATCAAATCAGTCAAATCAATCTTAGCAATCAATGGGATAACAGATGTGGCAGCCAGATCACCCCCACATCTAAATAGAAAAAGAGGAAGTTAAGTTATCCCTCTTTACAGATGATATGACTCTATACATACAAACCCCTAGAGAGTCTGTCAAAAACTTCCTCACATTGATAAATGACTTCAGTAGGAAGTTAAGTTATCCTTCTTTACAGATGATATGATTCTATACATACAAACCCCTAGAGAGTCTGTCAAAAACCTCCTCACATTGATAAATGAATTTGGTAAAGTCTCAGGATATAAAATCAACGCACAAAAGACGGTTTCATTTCTATACATCACAACAAGCAGACTAAGAACCAAATAAAAAAACACAATTCCATTCACAATAGTAATAAATAATAATAAAATACCTTGGCATCCAACTAACCAAAGACATGAAAGTCCTACACAATGAAAACTATGAAACACTGCTAAAAAAAAAAAAAAAAATCAAGAATGACACAAACAAATGGAAAATCACCCAGTACTCATGAATTGGAAGAATCCATATCATCAAGATATCCATTTCACCCAAGGTAATCCACAGATTCAATGCAATTTCTATCAAATTGACAGCATCATTTTTCACAGACCTTGAAAAGAAAATAAAAAAATTCAGGTGGAAGCAAAAAAAAGAGCTCGAATAGTTAAAGCAATCGTTAGAAAAAGGAACCAACCTGGAGATATTACACTTCCAGACTTTAAACTTTATTACAAGGCTGCAGTATCCAAGGCAGTATCCAAGACAGCATGGTACTGGTACAAAAATAGACAAATAGCCAATGGAAAAGGACACAGAATCTGGAAATAAAGTCACATACCACCAACTAATTCATCTTTGACAAAGCCAACAAAAACAAACATTGGAGAAAGGAAATCATATTTAGCAACCAGTGCTGGGGAAGCCACTTGCAGAAGGAAACTGAATCCCTACTATAACCATATACAAAAATTAACTAAAAATGGATCCAGGGCTTAAATGTGAAATCTCAAACCTTAGGAGAAAACTCAGGAAGTATTCTCCTGGACATCAGAGCTCTCAAAAGAAGGTCAAGTTCTCAAAAGCAAATGCAACAAACTTTATCAAACTGAAAAATTTTTACACAGCAAAAAGAATCCATCAGAAGAGTAGAGACAACCTACAGAATGAGAAAAAGTATTTGCAAGCTATGCATCTGACAAAAGCCTAACATCCAAGATCTACAAGGAACACAAATGAAATGACAGGGGGAAAACAACCTCATTAAAAAATCAGCAAAGGGCATAAACAAACACTTCTCAAAAGAAGACATTCAAGAGCAACCAACAAATATATGAAAAAATGCTCAGCCTCACTGATATCAGAGAAATACAAATCAAAACTATATAAGATATCACCTAACACTGGTCATAATGACTATATTAAAACATAAAACAACAACAATAATAACAGGTGTTGGCATAGCTGTGGAGAAAAGGGAACATTTCCACACTGTTGGTGGGAATGTAAGCTAGTTCAACCTTTGTGGGGAGTGGTGCAACAGTTTCTCAAAGAACTAAAAATAGAGCTTCCATATGATCCAGCAATCCCTCTTCTGGGAATATACCCAGAGGAACATAAATTGCTCTACAAAATAAAAAGAGAGAGAGAAACACCTGCACACATATGTTCTTTGCAGCACTATTCACCATATCAAAAACATGGAACTAATTCGGATGCCCATCAAAAGTGGACTGAATAAAGAAAATTTGGTACATATGCACAATGAAGTATCACACAGTCATAAAGAAGAAAAAAACTCATGGTCTTCACAGCAACATGGACGTAGCTGGAGATCATCATACTAAGTGAACTGTCACAGAAACAAACAGCTGAATACCACATGTTCTCACTCATAAGTGGGCCCTGATCACTGGCCACATGAGCACCGAGGTAGGATTGGCAGACAATGGACACTGCTAGGGGAAAGAGGGAGGCAGGAGAGATGGGGGGGACATGTGGCAACACACTGGGTACCAGGTCCACTATCAGGGGGAGAGAGGGCCTGCTAGAAGTCCAAACTTCACCTGAATGCAACTTACTTATACAGTAAATTCTCACTTGCACCCCACAACTCTAAAATTCATTCATTCATTAATTTTTTAAGTGCTGAACAAATATTTCACCCAAAAGAAATCTATACAATCACACACAAGCGTATGAAAAGATGTTCAACATCATTTTTCACTAGGGAAATGAAAATTAAAATCATTACACATCTATTAGAGATACCACTAATCCTATTAGAATAACCTTAAAAAACAAAACCAGAAAAGCTCAGAATACCAAGTGCTGAGTTAAATGAAGATCGTCTAAAACTTCTGTGTATGACTAATGGCAAAGCAATATGGTGCAGACACACCAAAGCCAGTATGTTGGTTTTGCATGAGGTAACATTAGCTTACTGTATGATCCCCAAATATTCAAGAGATATTTATCCAAGAAAATGTAAACATATTTCTGCACACAAAACAAAACTGTATGGAATATCTATCATAGCTTCATTTACAATTTCCCAAAACTGGGAGAAAAGTCCATCACCTGTGAATAGAGAAACAAATCATAATACCACCACACAATGGACTCTTACAGAGCAATAAAAAAGAATAAACTATTGATACAACAGTATGTATAATTCTTCAAGGCATTATGTTAAGTGAAAATCAAAAAGACTACATTCTGGTAAAAGTAAAACTGTAGAGACAGAAAGATTAGTAGTTGCTTGGGGCTGGGGACAGGAGAAAGAGATTGACTATGAATGGGGTTCAGGGGAACATTTTGAGGTGATGGAAGTATACTATAGCCTCAATGTAGTGGTCATTACATAGCTACCATGCACTTGTCAAAATTCATAAAACTACCCACCTAAAAATGATGACTTACCACATGTAAAGTCTATCACAAAAATTCGACTTTTCAAAAAAAAAAAAACCAAGGGAAGAACTACAGGATCTGTAACCATTCTGGCCACATCAGATTTGGTGGTGTTTGAAACAAGGGAACTTGGGCTGTGCCACAAGTTAGAGGTCCGAGAACAACTTCTCCCCACTTCTGCAGCCATAAGAAGATTGACAACACTGAGTCCTCTCAGCAGCAGTGATCAACAGTGAAACAGGAGTATTCCCTCAAGAAAAATCTCCTATTACCTAAGCACTGGCAGCAGAAGCTATGTCCCCAAATCATCTACTACATCCAGGTTCCTCAATCTCATCACCATCAACATTTTGGGTCAGATAATTATTTATCATAGCTGCTGGTCTGGACATTGTAAGATGTTTAGTAGCATCCTTGGTCTATACCCACTAGATGCAAGTAGCAGTCTCCTCTAGATGTGACAGCCAAAAATATTTCCAGACATTGAAGTTAGGCAAAATCATCCCCAATTAAGATCCCCTGAGTTATATGGGAAACAGGCACTGAAGCAGACCCATCACTCCTGTGAATCCTCAGTGAGATGGTGCAGATTGGTCACCTATGAGAGAGTTTGTCACAAAATGAAAGCCCAGGTAAGAACATGTTTAAGTCATAGGAGGACCAGTTCAATATCTAGGAACAATGAAAGAAGTCCTTTGGTAATTAAGAAGACAACAATTAGAAAAACAGAAGACTAGGATGAAGATATATTTACAAAGATCGTGCCACTATTATGATCTGTTTACTGGGATAATTAAAATACACCAGAAAAGGGATATAAAACCTCCAGAAAGAAAAAGCAAAGGTCCAGAAAAACATTAAAAGAGCCAAAAAACTTAGGATCCCAATAGAAATTCAGTGCATGTTTGCTTTAATACTCCTTCTCAGTTTCACATGAAGTTAACTTCATGAAGTTGAAAACAAAACAAACAAAAGTAACAGCTAACTCATATTGGAAAAATAATAAACAATCATGAAATCACCATAGCAGGGTCACTTAGGGCTTCAATCTAGAAATAAACTGAGGAAAAAACTCTGTAAATAATTTTTTTTTAATTTAGAAGACAAACTTCAGATTAGACAACAGAAAAGAGTAATTCAGAATATAAGACAGAGAAATATATTTGCCCAAGAACTTTTGCTAAGAGTCTGGAAAACAAAGTATTTGTTCAAGATATATGGCAACAGTCACAGAGTATTATATAAAGAGTGAAGTTTGATAAGGCTTTCTGAGTGGAATATTCGTATAATTCTTGCCCAGGATCTGAACTTTTCAAATTAGAACTGATCTGAGTCTATTAATGCAAACAAATAGGAAATAGAACACAAGATTTTTTTTTTTGTAAGGCCATTATTTAAATTTCTGCAAAGTTTGAAAGGAATACATTTCTGCTTCCTAATCCTTAATGGATATTTAAAAATCAAAAAGTCTATTCTTTTTTTTTTTTTTACACTGAATTGAAGTTCTTATTAAGCCAACTTTTAAATACATCCCATTAATACTATGAGTGATACTTTATCAACTTGCCTTTAGTTATTCACCTACAGAATTCAGGATTGGTTCAGGAATGAATAAAGAAAAAGCAACTGCATGACCTATTTTGGTTGAATAAAAGAAGAAAGAAAATTGATCTAAGGACAATTTTTTACACCGTGCATTATACCTCAAAATGTAGAAATTGATTAGAAAGAGAGACTATTTGATGATAAGAAAAAAGTAATATGTAAAGGTAATAAGGTTAGAGAAAGTTAAGTGAAAGTATCCAAAGTCTCTTGGGATCATATTATTCTCTGTAGAGAAAGTATGAAAAAGACTGCCACCTACCCAATATCTATTCTTCCTTTCTTACAACAGAACCCCCTATATTTTGGGGATGGGTTAGCAGAAAACAAACTGAACTCACATTTGCAGATATGTCATTTGGGAATGGTTGGGAGAAATGACGGCCTTTGGTGAGAGACTTCCAAGAGACTGTTGAATATATCCTTTAAAGAAATGACATCCTAAAGAAGGACAAAATTATGAAATTCACAGCAACCTAGATGGACTTAGAATCTATAATACTGAGTTAACTATCACAGAAACAAAGTACTGAGTATCACATGTTCTCACTTATAAGCGGAACCTTGAACAATTATCGTAGTGCTATAAGAAAAGAACTGGCAGTAGTGGGAAACTGCCAGGGGAGAGGAGGGGTGGGATTGGCAGTAGTGGGAAACTGCCGGGGGGGGGTCAAACCTCATCAACAAGGGTACATGCATAATGAACATTTGTATGACTAACCCTGAATTGTAGACCACATCTTTAAAATTAAAAAAAAAGAAATGGCAGCATCATCCTAAGAGTAACAATTTAGGAAGCCCAAATTTTAAAGAAAGCACTCAAAAATGTCCCTAACACCAGCAGCAAGATCAGTTAAAAATTAATTATTGACCCATATCTTCCAGATGCCCTTGCTGATATAGCCTATGGTATATGAGTCATATACCATTGGAGAGAGTTTCTAGGAAACTCCTTAAACAAGAGTGACTAGTCTGGAAGGCATTTTCTTTTTCTTTTCCCTTTGAATCCTTCTAGAGTGCAGATATGATAGCTAGAGTCCCTTTGTGATCATGGAATGATGGTGAAAATGAAGCCACAAGTTCTGATGGAAGAACAGAAAAGTAGGAGTCTAGGTTGCTGATGAGATCATAATCACTACCTAACCCAAGACTGGCTAATTCAAGCCTTCAGGTAAGAGGAGACAAGCTACCTTATTTAAACCACTGTTGGTGGTGGTGGTGGTAGTGGTGGTGCTGTTGTGGTTTGCCCTTGAGATTCAATAAACCACTGTTTTTTGAGGTCTTTTCTATTAGCAGCTGTCTGTAATTCCTAGGTGGCCAAAAGAGCTTGCAGGGCTAATGGAGGTAATAGTATAGATTAATGGAGTTAGATTCTGATAGGCTCTTCTTATAGGATGCTAAGATGGGGGGCCAAAAACAAATATTCTCCATATTGAGAAAAGAGTTGAAAGAACCCTCCTGCCCACATGGAGATTTCCTCTTAATTAAGTCAAAGTAATTATGTTTACAGAGTTTACCACAATTTTTTCCTACAAAAATCCAAACCCACTTCTTCTTTATTTATTTATTTTGTAATTTATTTATTTATTATGATAGAGTTGTGGGGTGCAAGTGAGAATTTACTACGTAAGTAGGCTGCATGAAGGTGAAGTGTAGGCTTCTTGGTGGCCTTCACTGCCCCTGGTAGTGGACAAGGTTCCCTTTGTGTTATCACGTGCCCCCTCCCTCCCTTAGCAGTGCTCAGTGACTAATGAGCTCACCCTTGTGCAAATGTGATTAGTGTTCGGGGCCCACTTATGAGTGAGAACATGTGGTATTCAGTTCTTCGTTTCTCTGATAGTTCACTTAGTATGATGATCTCCAGTTGCATCCAAGTTGTTGCAAAGGCCATGATTTTGTTCTTCTTTATGGCTGTATAATACTTCACCATGTATATGGACCATGTTTTCTTTATTCAGTCCACTTTTAATGAACAGCAGGGTTGGTTCTATGTTTTGCTATGGTGAATAGTGTGACAATAAACATGTGTGTGCAGGTGTCTTTTGGTAGAGCAATTTATATTCCTCTGGGTATGTTCCTGGGAGAGGGATAGCTGGATCATATGAAAGGTGAATGTTTAGTTCTTTTAGAAATTGCCTCACTGTTTTCCATAGAGGCAGAACTAGTTTACATTCCCACCAATGGCGTAGAAGTGTTCCCTTTTCTCTGCAGCTGCACCATCAACTGCTGTTTTTTGACTAATTAATGATAACCATCCTTACTGGAGTTAGGCGCATCTCATTGTAGTTTTGATTTACATTTCCCGATGTTTAGTGAAGTTGAGCATTTTTTTTAAGTGTCTGTTGGTTGCTTGTATGTTATCTTTTGAAAAGTGTCTGTCCATGTCCTTTGCCCACTTTTCAATGGGGTTGTTTGATTTTTTTCCTTTCTTTTCACTTGAGTTTCTTATAGATCCTGGATATTAGGCCTTTGTCAGATGCATAATTTGCAAATATTTTTTCCCATTCCATGGGTTGTCTCTTTACTCTCTTGATGGTCTTGATAGTTTCTTTTGCTGTGCAAAAGCTTTTCAGTTTGATGAAGTCCCACCTGTCTACCTTACTTTTTGTAGTATTTGCTTTTGGGAACTTGGTCATGAATTCATTGCCTACTCTGATGTACAGAAGGGTGTTTCCTATATTTTCTTCTTGTATTCTTATACTTTGAGGTTTATGTTTAGGTCCTTGATCCATTTTTAGTTGATTTTTTAATATGGTAATATGTAGGGTCCAGTTTCCTTCTTCTGCATGTAGTTCGTCAATCTTCCCAATACCATTTACTAAATATGATTTCCTTTCCTGAATGATTGTTGGCTTTGTCAAAGATGAGTTATTTGAGAGTCCATGTTTTTACATCCAGAATTTCTGTCCTGTACCATTGGTCTATGTGTCTATTCCTATACCAATACCATGCTGTCAAGGTTATTACACCCTTGTAATAAAGTTTTGAACACCTAGACATGGAAAAACCATCCTCAAAACAATAAAAGCCATCTATTATAAACCCACAGCCAACATTTTGCTCAATGGGCAGAAGCTGGAAGCATTCTCCCTAAGAACTAGAACAAGACAAAGATACCCACTCTCACCCTTCATATTCAGTATAGTGCAATCAGGCAAGAGAAGGAAATCAGGAGTATTCAAATTGAAAAAGAGGAAGTTAAGCTATTTCTTTTTGTGGACAATGATTCTATATCTAGAAAACCCTAAGGAGTCTTTCAAAATCCTCCTTGTACTGATAAATGATTTTGGTAAAGTCTGAAGTTTCAAAATAAATGTGCAAAAGACATTTGCATTTCTATGCACCAGCAACAAGCAGGCAGAGAACCAAATAAAAAACAAAATCTAATTCACAATAGCCACCAAAAGGAAAGAAAGAAAGAAAGAAAGAAAGAAAGAAAGAAAGAAAGAAAGAAAGAAAGAAAGAAAGACCTTGGCATCCAAACCAGAGAAGACCTTTACAAGGAAAACTACAAAACTCTGCACAGAGAGATCAAGGATGACACAAAAACAATGGAAAAACATCCACTATTGGAATAATTGATATTGTAAAGATGTCCATCCTATCCAAGGCAATCTACAGATTCAGCACAATACCCACCAAATTACCAGCATCATTTTTCACAGACCTGGAAATGACAATATGGAAACCAAAAAGAGCATGTATAGTCAATACAATCCTCAGCAAAAGGAACAAAGTTGGAGGTATGATGCTTCCAGATTTTAAACTTTATTTCAAGGCTACAGCAACCAAATTCACTTCCAAAATTGAAGGTGAGATGAGTGTTGATCAGAGTTTTAGAGCAAGCCAACTTCGCCTCAAAACATGCCTGTAGAAGATGGCCAACATGAGGCAACTAGAGTATGTTTCTCCTATGGAGTAAACCAAGATAGAGTTTCCTCAGCACCCAAAGAGGACTAGGACCAGCAGCACACCATACGACTCATCAAAGTGGCAATAATTGCATAGTACAAAGAAGAGAAAACCCAATCAACATGGGCTGTAAGTAACTAGACTCTCACCTGGATTACTGCAGACCACAGCAGCCTCCAGACACAGTGGGGAAGGTGAGTGAGGGTAATTCAGGAGTTCTGGGCTCCTGCCACGGACTTGGAGGCTCTCTCTCATTAGCACTACTCTTGTCCAGAGGAAAACTGACACAGTCGATTACATTTGATATAATATCTCAGCTTTGAGGAAGGCCTGATCCCAGACCCTAGCTAACACCATTTTCCAAGCCACTCTGGCCCCTCAGGTTGCTGTGAACCAGTGCAGGTACACAGCACAGGACTATCATAGCTGGCAATTGAGAAACTCACAACACCAAGGTTATACACAAGCAAGGGAACCCTACAGTACTTGTCAGCCCCCTGGCAACCTCAGATAAGAAAAAATAGTCTATCCAAATGAGAAGGAACCAGAAAAAATTAATTCTAATAATATGCAATCATATGCAAGTTATCCAACATCCCCAAAACACCACACTAACTATTTAGCCGTGGACCCTAGCCACAATGAAATATTTGAAATTCCAGACATAGAATTGTAAAGGTTTATTATAAAATTGCTCAATGAGCCTCAGAAGAAAGTTGAAAACCAACATAAAAAAAAAAATTTTTTAAACTATTCAGGACATGAATGAAAAATATTCCAAAGAGATAATCACCTTAAAAGGGGGGAGGGACCTGAAATTCCGGAAATGAAAGAATCATTCAAGGAAGTAAAAAATACAGTGGAAAGTGTTAACAGTAGACTAAAACAAGCAGAAGAAAAAATCTTAGAACTCAAAGACAAGGCTTTCAAATTAGCTTAATTAGACAACAGTAAAGAAAAAAGAAGAGAATGGAACAAAGTGTCCAAGAAATGTGGGATAATGCAAGATGTTCAAACCTAAGAACCACATGTGTTACTAAGGAAGAAGAAAATGCAACACGTTTGAAAAACCTATTTGAAGAAAACTACCCTGGCTTTGCCAGAGATTTAAACATCCAGAAACAAAAGTCCAAAGAACCCCCAGAAGATTCATGGCAAAAAGGTCATCCCCAAGGCATACAATCATCCAGTTATGCAAAGTTAATGTGAAGGAACGAATTTTAAGAGCAGTGAGACAAAAACATAAAATAACTTATAAAAGTATAACTATCAGACTAACAGCAGACTTCTCAGAAGAAACTTTACAAGCCAGAAAGGATTGGGACTCCATTTTCAATCTCTTCAAACAGACTAACAATCAACCAAGGATTTTGTATCCTACAAAACTAAGTTTCATAAATAAAGGAGAAGTGAAGTATTTCTCAGACAAGCAAATGCTGAAAAATTTGTCACCACTAGACCGGCTCTACAAGAAATATTCAAATTAGTTCTACATACTGAAACAAAAGTTCAAAATACACCAGTAGAAAAACACTAGAAATTATAAACTTCACAGGCCTTTGGAACAACAACACAATAGAGAAAATAAATAAATAAATAAATAAGCTAACCAGATAATAGCAAATATGATGAATAAAATAGTACCTACATGTCATTATTAACCCTGAATGTAAATGCCTCAATGCCCCCACTTAAAATATATTAGGGGAACCCAAAAACATGGAATTTTTTTTTTTGGACGGCAAGCCCCATGTAATACAGGCTTCCCCCACTAGATAAGTGTTCTGGGAACCCATCAGCATGAGTGGACCAGCTAGCAATTTTGTGAGAGACTGCATTCAGCTTCAGTGACTTTTCTTTTATGGAGATTTTCTTTCAATGCATTTGCCCATTCCATGATGTGACGTATATGCATTTGCCCACACCTCGCTGAGTGTTCAGCAGTTTTCGACCAAAAATGGCATGACCTCCATGCCTTACCCTTCCTATTCACCTGATCTCTCTCCAAGCACCTTTTTTTTTCCTTCAGATGAAAAAAGTTCTTCAAGGGAAACATTATGCTGATGCGGAAGAGGTGAAACAAAAGATGGCAACAGCACAAAAAGGGATAAAAAATTATGAGTTCAAAAACTGTTTTAAGCAGCAAAAAAAGGATCTTCATGGCACCAAATGGAGAGTACTTTGAAGGTGGCTGATGTTTAAATATGTAAGAATAAATACACAATGTTTTAATAAACAAGTTACAGGGTTTTTTGGGGGGGTTCTCCTCTCATATAGATTAGCAGAATGTATCAAAAAGCAAAACCCAAATATCTGTTGCCTTCAAGAGACCCTCTTACACAAAGACTACTATAGACTCAAGACAAAGCAATGGGAAAAAAATATTCTATGCAACTAAAAACCAAGCAGAAGTAGCTTGGGTTTTGGTTGCATGGAATATAAGATAAAATAGACTTTAAATTAACAACTGTAAAAAAAGGCAAAGTTGGTTATTATAAGGATAAAGGGATCACTCCAACAAGAATCCATAATAATTTTAAATATATATGCACTTAACATCAGAGCCCCCAGCTTTGTGAAACAAATTTTATTAGAGCCTGAAAAAAAGATACAATAGCAGTGGGAGATTCCAATACTTCACTAACAGCAATAGACAGATCATCAAGGCAGAAAGTAAACAAAAAAACATTGGAGTTAAACTGGACCCTGGAGCAAATGTAACTAAAATAGACATCTATAGATCACGTTACCCAAAAATATGAATTTTTCATCAGCACATGGAACATTCTTCAAGACAGATCATATAATAAGCCATAAATCAAGTCTCAATGAATTCAAAAAAGTCTAAATCTTATCAAGCACCTTCTCAGACCACAATAGAATAAAACTAGAAATTAACTCCAAGAAGAACTCACAAAACCAAACAAAAACATGGAAGTTAAACAATCTGCTTCTGAATGATCCTTAGGTCAACAATGAAATCAAGAGAAAATTTTAAAATCCTTCAATATGAATGACAACAATGAAATAAGTTATCAAAACCTCTGAGACATAGCCAAAACCATGCTCAGAGGAAAATTTATAGCACTTAAGGCCTACATTAATAAAACTGAAAGACTGTATGTCAACAACCTAATGTCACACCTCAAAGAACTAGAAAAACACAAAAAACAAACAAAACTCAAAACTAGTAGAAGAAAAGAAATAATGAAAATCAGAGCAGAACTAAAAGAAATTAAATTTTTAAAAAATACAAAGAATCAATGAAACAAAAAGTTGGTTCTTTGAAAAAATTTTTAAAAATCAGTAAACTATTAGCTAGACTAAAAAGAAACAAAGAGAGAAGATTCAAATTAGCTCAATCAGAAATGAAAATGGAGACATTACAACTGATACAATGGAAATTTGAAAGATCATCCAAGACTATTATGAACACCTTTATACAACCAAACTTCACAATTTAGAGGAAAAGGATAAATTCTTAGAAACTACAACTCCCCAACCTTGAATCAGGAAGAAACAGAAACCACAGAGAGGCCAAAAAGTAGTGAGATTGGAACAATAATTAAAAGCTTCCCAACAAAAATGTCCAGGACCTGATGGACTCACTGCTGAATTCTACCAGACTTTCAACAACAACCAAAAAAAATGGGTACCAATTTTACTGAAGCTATTAAATAACATTGAAAAAGAAGGAATTCTCCCTAAATCATTTTGTGAAACTAGTATCACTCTTATACCAAAGCCATAAAATGACCCAACAATAACAACAAAACTACAGGCCAATATCCCATATGAACATAGATGCAAAAATCCTCAACAAAATATTAGCAAATCAAATTCAACATCACATAGAAAAAATATACTGTGATCAAGTGGGTTTTATCTCAGGGATACAAGGGTGGTTAAACAAACACAAGTCAAGAAACATGATCTGCTACACAAACAGAATTAAAAACAAAAATTATATGATCATTACAATAAATAGGGGGAAAATATCTGATAAAATCCAGTATCCCTTTATAATTTTTTAAAAAACCCTCAACAAAATAGGCATAGAGGGAACATTCTTCAAAATAATAAAAACCATATAACACTAACCCATAGCCAATGTCATCCTAAATGGAGAAAAGCTGAATGCATTCCCCCTCAGAACTAGAACAAGGCAAGGAGGCGCACTTTCACCACTTTTATTCAACATAGTACTGAAAGTCCTAGCCAGATAAATCAGGAAAATAAAGAAATAAAGAAAATAAATAAAATCAGGAAAAGACCAAAAAAAACTATCTCTGTATACCAACAATATGATCTTATACCTAGAAAATCCTAAAGACTCCCCCCAAAAGACTCCTGTGCTTCATAAATGAATTCAGTAAAGTTCTGGATAAAAAACCAACACACACAAGTCAGTAGCACTGTTATACACCAATAGAGACCAAGCTGAGAATGAAATCAAGAACTCAATTCCATTTACAATAGCTGCAAAAAAGTTAAAATACATAGGAATAGATTTAACCAAGGAAGTAAAAGATCTCTATAAGGAAAATTACAAAACACTGATGAAAGAAATTGTAAAGGCAAAAACAAGTGGAGAAACATCCCATGCTCATGGATTGGAAGAATCAACATTGTTAAAATGACCATATTACCAAGTAATCTACAGATTCAGTGCAATCCCTATAAAACTACCAATGTTATTTTTCACAGAAGTAGATAAAACAACCCTAAAATTTGCATGAAATCAAAAAAGAGCCACAATAGTCAAAACAATCCTAAGTAAAAAGAACAAAGCTGGAGGCATCACATTACCTGAGTTTAAATTATGCTTCAAAATTACGCTGAAGTAACCAATACAGTGTGATCCTGGTACAAGAACAGACAAATGAGCCAATGGAACAGAATAGAGAATTCAGAAACAAACACAACTACCTACAACCAACTGATCCTTGATAAAGCAGACAAAAACATACACTGGTGAATGGATACCCTATTCAACAAATGGTTCTGGGAAAATTGGATAGCTGCATCCAGAAAAATAAAACGTGCTTCCTTTCTCTTCCTATATACAAAAATTAGCTACAATGGATTAAAGACTTAAATGTCAGTTCTGAAACCATAAAAACCTAGGAGACCTAAGAAAAACTCTTCCAGACATTAGCCTAGACAAAGAATTTATGACTAAAACCCCAAAAACAAATGCAACAAAAACAAAAATGAACAAGTGAGACTTAATTAAACTGAAAAGCTTCTGCACAGCAATCAACAGAGCAAATAGGCAATCTACAGAATGGGAGAAGATATTTGAAAATTATACATCTGACAAAGGGTTACTATCAAGAATCCACAAAGAATTCAAACAAATCAGCAAGGAAAAGCAAATGACCCCGTTAAAAAGTGACAAACAATGTGAACAAACATTCCTCAAAAGAAAATACATAAACGCATAACAAACATACGAAAAAAAATGCCCAACATCACTAATCATTGGAAAAATGCAAATTAAAACCACAGTGAGATACCATTTTACACCAGTCAGAAAGTCCATTATTAAAAATAAAAAAACAATAGATGCTGGCACAAATGTAGAGAAGAGTGAATGTTTATACACTGTTGGTGGGAGTGTAAATAAGTTCAATCTCTAAGGAAATCTGTACAGAGATTTCTCAAAGAACTGAAAGTAGATCTGCCATTTGATCCATCAATCCCACTACTAGGAAAATACCCAAAGGAACAGAGGTTGTTATATATATACATTTTTGTTTTAAAGAAGAAGAAAAAACCTGTGCTCACATGTTCATCACAACACAGTTCATAATTGCAAAGATGTGGAATCAACCTAAATGCTCATCCACTGATCAGTGGATAATAAAAATGGAATATGGAATATCATTTAGCTATCAACAAGAATGAAATAATATCTTTTTTCAGCAACTCGAATGGAACTGGAGAGCATCACTCTAAGTTAATTAATTCAAGAACAGAAAACCAAATACTGCATGTTCTCATTTATAAATGGGAGCTAAGCTAAGGATCTGCAAAGGCATAGAGAATGACCATAATGGACACTGGAAACTCAGAATGGGGAGGGAGAAGGAAAGCAGGGATGAAAAATCACCTATTGGGTACAATGTGCACAGGTGGTATGTACACTTAATGTCCAGACTTCTTCACTACTATACAATGCAACTATGAAAACAAATACTATTTGTACCCCCAAAAGCTATTGAAATAAAGAAACTAACAAGCAAACAAAACCTGCCTGCAGACATCAAAAATGTAGGCAAAAAAAGAAAAACTAGATAAACTGAATTTTTTCAAAATTAAAAACGTCTGTGCATCAGAAGGCATTATCAAGAAAGTGGAAAGACAACCCACAGAACAGGGAAAAATAATTGCAAATTTTATCTCTGATAAGGGATTAAATCCAGAACATATAAACAACTCCTTTATTTCAGCAACAAAACAAAAAACCTAACTGAAAATTTTTTAAAGGCCTTGAAAATAAACATTGATTCAAAGATATATAAATGACCAATAAACACATGGAAAGATGTTCAATACCACTAGTCATTAGGGAGATGTGAATCAATACCACAATAAGATACCTAATCCTGAATTGTATCCCCCTATCTTTAAAATAAAAAAATATAATAAATTTTTAAAGATTACATTTCCCAGCTTCTTTTGCAACCAGGTATGACCATGTGACTCAGCACTGGCCAATGAAACATAAAGTATAAAGAGGTATAAAGTATAAGAGGTATAAAGTGCCAGTTTGGGGAAGGAAGGAGGGGAAATAAGGTACACACAGTCACCCATTGGGTAACCTGTCCACTACCAGAGGGAGAGAGGGCTTACCAGAAGCCCAAACCTCACCTGCAAACAATTTACTTATGAGAAATCCTTACATGGAACCCCACAACTCTAAAATTAAAACTAACATTTTTAAAAACTGAAGTGTCAGTTTCCAGAAAAAAATAAAGATATCACTTCACGCCAATTCTTTTGGCTATTATCAAATAATGGAAAATAACAAGGTTGCTAAGGATGTAGAGAAATTGAAATATTTGTTCATAGATGGGGGAAAGGTAAAATGGTGTAGCCACTGTGGAGACAATATGATGGTTTCTCAAAAAATTAAACATAAAACTAACATACAATTCAGCAAATCTTTACACAGGGGCTTTAGGGATTCTGCCTTTGTTTATTAGCTAACATCATGCAGAATGTCAGTTCCTGCCTTTCCTATACCTTACAGATAAAGTCTCTGAAAGCTCCTACCCATAAACTCTTGATGGGCATGTCTGCTGCTTCAGCCCATTAGGAATTTGGGGACTGGAATAGCCTTATCACCACAGACTATGGCACAGAGTGAACCAGGAGTAGGCCGAAGTCATAGCTGCCATCATATGGGCCTTGTCTGTGTATTTATCATCAAGCATGCTTTGGCCTTCTTGTTTAATAATGCTTGTCAAGATGAAGCAAATATATATATAAGAAAACTTTGTTCCTGAGTTTCAAATAACAGTGTTCAGTTTAGCCTGACTTCTCAGAGGTAGCTTGCACATTGTTTTATCATATTTGTTCCAAAAGATCAAAAACCAAAACAAAGTTCAGCAAATACATTTGATTCTTGCTTGACCTAAGTCAGCATATTCCCATCTCTAATTCAATTTATTTTGAATTCCCATTTGAAAAATCTGAAAGGTTGACTAGAAAGACCTCATATCAACTGTATCAGTTAAAATTTCTTTTTGCTTAGACACCAGGTGGTAATGATGAATATATTCTCCAAGGGGTTGGCAATGGGAAGATGCTTGTGCAAACAATAACAAGTGGTTTGTGAATAATATGAACTCACAAGGACTGGTGTATTAAGGTTTGCAATGTTTTTAAAGCCTGCTCAGTGCTAACATGGCTCTGTGTTAAAATCAGTGATGACAGTATTATATTGGATAGATATTTGGTGGGAGACAAAAATCACATGTTATTTTAACAGATAATTTAATATAAAGAATTAAATTTGGTAAAATAATTTTAACTGAAAAACTAATAATTCACAAACTTTAAAGAACAATAAAATGTCATGAAACAAGCAACTGTAAGAAATAGCTACAACCCTCAGGGATAGGAGAACACAGGGAAGAAGTTGGAACTATTAAAACATGGACTTCGAGCCAGGCTCGGCGGCTTAGCCTGTAATCCCGCACCTTGGGAGGCTGAGGTGAGTGGATTGCCTGAGCCCGCGGGTTTGAGACCCGCCTGGGCAACTTGGCGAGACCTCATCTCTACAATAACTCAAAAAATGAGCCAGGCGTGGTAGCGCGCGCCTGTAGTTCCAGCTACTTGGAAGGCTGAGGCGGAAGGATCACCAGAGCCTAGCAGGTCGAGGCTGCGGTGGCCGGGAGCAGCCACTGCACACCAGTCTGGGCAACAGAGTGAGACTCCAACTAAAAACAAAAACATGGACTTCGGACAAAGGACCCCTTGGAGCTGATTCTCAGGCCTCTGAAAAGAGTGTGTTTTTCAGCTGGAAGAGGTGTCTCTGAACACTCTGAACATGGAGGAGGGACCCCGTGGGACAGGAATTCAGACTTCTCAAACAGATGCTACCAGGTAACTGCTGGTGTCTCTGAGGGGCTAAGTCTGCAAAGATTAGAAAATCTGCAAGGTGGATTCAATTGCTTCTGCAAGAACAAAGTGCCACTGCTAGATTGGAGAAATGAAACTGGTGTGATGCTGACTGGAACCCAATTTGTCAGCAAACAGGAAGAACATCCTTTCTTATTTCTGCTTCAACTTTGCAATTCTCTTTCGTGCCTCAATCTTTCAGAGTCTAAGGACAGACTCAGAATTTTCAGAATTCAGCCCGACCATTACAAAGCAAAATATTAAAAAGTAGATTTAGACCTGAAACGCAATAACTGACATAATCCACCTCTTTGGCTATTTAGCATCCATACATATTTTTTCTACATATATAGCAATAAAAATTCCATATTTGTATCTAACATGATGGACCTAACCTTTAGACAAACAAAGGCATTCTCATCTTTCCCCCCAAAATATGGAAGATGCAAAGTCCCCACTGTCACTGTATCTCTCTCTGAATTAATGACACCTAAAATTCAATCATAGTCATATGTATGTTTTATTATCTAGACTAGTATGTTGTAAACTTACCTATAATAAAACTTGCATAAGATTCTAGAAAAAAAGGAAAATAAAGTACTTATGTGCATATATCCACGCATGTATACACAACAAAGAAGATATGCACAGCTGCTTCAGTCCTCCCTTCTGTAAGATCACATGGCTATAGTTGATATTTTACAACTTTTCTGCTACATCTCATTCATATTCCCTTTGTTCACAGTCAGGGCCTCAGCTTGTCATGATTCTCTATCTTGCAGGGCAAACTAAACCTTCATTTCTGAAGATTCAAAATCTCCAATTGTACTATCTTTTTTTTTTTTAATTAATCAGTATTTTTATTATAGTTTTGTGGGGTACAGTTAAGGATTAGGTGTACAATTACGTTTCATTCAGACACCCTGTTG
>NW_007233246.1:635718-653294 GCF_000164805.1 Carlito syrichta | reverse complement strand
AAGTATTCTCTCTCTCTCTCTCTCTCTCTCTCTCTCTCTCTCTCTCTCTCTCTCTCTCTCCCCCCTCCCCTACTTTCTGTTGTTTTAAGTCATTCGAGTATGTGGTGGATTGTTATGGCAGCCTAGGAAATGAATACAGACTGTGAAGAAAGCTCTTTGTGCCTAGGTGGAAAGCCTAGTTGAAGGCTTGGTAGCATGTGCACAGCACAGCACTGCAGATCACCTGAGCACAGGCAGAAGCCCTTTCCGTGTGGTCCAGAGGAGTTGACAGCCAGTGAGGACAGCCACTGTAGACAAGCAAAGCTGCAACAGAAAATGGGGCAGAGGCATCGCAGAGCAATGGACAACCACTTCAATTATTTTGACTTGCTACTCCTCTCACCTCAGGGCTGGGCTAAAATGGCCCCTCCCTAAAGAGGGTTTTGTGAGTTGCCTAATCTAACTTACATTCCTGCTGTCATGAGTTACTGTCTATTTTATCACCTGACTTTTCACATAAGGAGTCCCAGATTGAAACTTTCTTTTCTCCTTTTCCTCTTCCAGACTATAAATTCCAAAGTTGCGGGTGTCAACTCTGTTCTGTCCACTCTTGATCCCTAACAGAAAAATGTCTCAAAATTAGCATGCACTCAAAAGGCATTTCTTGAATGAATGAATGAAGGCATCAATGAGGACATGACAGAGACAAAAGAAAGGTCCTTTAGTCCTGTGTCTTGGCAGGTAAAGTTCCCTTAATACAACAGTATACTGAAGTCGAGAATATTGGAGATTTGTACTCAGGTTCCAACTGCTGAGACCCTTCCTGAAGTCCCTGGAGTTCACATTAATATGATACAAGATTTCTAGAAGGGCACACACAAAGTGTATCATGTTTAGCAGAGTGCTAAAGGCAGACAGAAGGATGCTATGGGATGCCATACACACACAAAAAGGAAAATCTTTTGAGAACTAAGATATTTGGCACTGTGATAATTATCTTCAAATATTAGAAGGAGGAGATATAGTTGTTTTGTTTTGATGTATTTTATTTTTTCTGTTTCCTCAAAAAGCAAAACAGGTATCAAAAAAGTAGAATAGAGAAGCAGATTTTGGAGGAATTTTCAAGCAAATGTAGTTAGCAAAGTTGTATTGCTAGTGATATTTCAATTGCGACTAATTTCTTACCACGGGCAATATAAAAAAGATTCAAGTCCAGCATGGTGACTCATGCCTGTAATCCCAGCACTTTGGGAGGTCAAGACAGGTGGATTGCTTGAGCCCAGGAGCTTGAGACCAGCCTGGACAACAAAGCAAGACCTCATTTCTATTAAAAAAGAAAAAAATTAGTCAAGCATGGTGGTGCCTGCTTATAATCCCAGCCACTTGGGAAACTGAGGCAGAAGGATCATCTGAGCCCAGGAGGTTGAGGCTGTGGTGAGCCATGATCATGCCACTACACTCAAACCTTGGCAACAGAGTGAGATCCTGACTCAAAAAAACCCCACAAAAACAAGTATCTAGTGAGAATGAGATGGAGACAGTAGTTGGAGTAAATAGTTCTAATCTTACAGATGTATTCTTCTATGAAATTGGATACATAAAGTTTCTTAAGTATACTTAGGACATTTTATTTTAAAGTACAATGAAAACGGAGTGGTTTTATTAAAACTTTTATCAAATTTGTTTTCAAAACATTAGGGTTTAGTGTTAGTCAACACCTTGTTTTTAGTACTTTTCCACACTTCTACACTTATAAATTTTGATTGTTTTTCTCTACCAAAACAATTTTAATAGAGTTCTTTTGCAGTATGCTATTTTATTGCCAAACATATTATGAGGCACTTACAAAGCACAAAATACTTTAGGTTGATGTTAGTGAGGACACACTGAGGTCAGAAAGTAATCCATTTAATAAATGAAGCTACACTGTAGTCCAATGACTCACAAAGCATGGCTTAGCAAGTATTAGGTAGGGTTGGGCTTACAGTCCGTGTCTACAGATCTACCCCACAGCACCATCATTCTTTTTTGCTTAGAGAGAAGTGAGTTCAGTTTACTGCCTTGTCAATTTCAAGGGCTTACCAAAATGATAAAGTCTCAGGAAAGGATAGCAGGAAA
This sequence comes from Carlito syrichta, assembly GCF_000164805.1. NCBI lineage: Eukaryota > Metazoa > Chordata > Mammalia > Primates > Tarsiidae > Carlito > Carlito syrichta. Next base: position 651,197 of record NW_007233246.1, on the reverse strand, counting down.
TTTTAAGGTATCAGTGTTAAGAGAACACATCTGGAGGATCCTGTAGAAAAAACCTGTCACTTGGTCAAATAATAAAATCAAAATGTTCTGAGAAATTATGACATTTCATTTGAATACAAACCAGAATAGCAGAATAAAAATGACGAATGTCTTAATTAACTTGAAATGAAGAGAAGAGTGAATTGTAAGAACATAATAGATTGAGGACACATCCTTGTCTGCGTCCTCATTTAGTTATGTGGTTGAAGCATCACTTATATAACCACTCCTAGCTTGCTGGATAGAACAATATGGAAATAGGTGTGGTGTTACTTGGCATTTTGACATTTAAGACTGGCTACAAACACAAATAATCATTGGGCTTTCTCTTCATGTTTCAATTTTCATTTAATTGGAAAGGTACTTAAATCTTTTTCACCAAGCTGTGCCTGCAATTGAAAACATAAATAATTGTATGGTACATGAGGTTCTTTATTAATGGGAAGTGGAAAGCAGGTGATAGGTAAAGGAAGGTCATAGAAATAAAATTTGCACATACACAAAGTTTACACTTATCAAAAATGTGATTCATGAATCATACCCTGGAGTTGCTTTTTTTCTTCAAATAAAAGTCCCCCTGACTATTTACTAATTCTGATTTGCTTAGGGCTTTCAATAGACAAGCACATCCTTAATACAGACACCCCCAGAACCGCCTTTAACAGTCACCATGAAACAATTATGATGTCACTCTCACCCATCAGCTAAGCCATGGCATCCATTATCTGATTAGCACATTTCAAACAAAATTAAACCTTAGTGATTCCATCAAAATGATTTATCCCATGGAAACACTGCTGAACCTACGTGAAGTATTCTTGTCCAACAGCATTGTGGACCTGCAGCTGTTACTATGGCTTTCTAGTAATTACTACAGCAAGGTCCGTGTCTCTGGGACACAAGAGGTTATTTTGCTGTCGTCATTTCCTAAGTGAGTTCCTTAGCTACTTATGATTCTCATAGGACCACACCATAAATCTTTGGGGCTGAAACGATAACTGATAAGACTGCTGAGTCATATTTGTGTTTAATTCAAAAGCAATTATAATGATTTATGCTTAGGAAGAAAAATAATATAGGGAGGCTCTCCCAGTTCTCCATCTCCTCACAACCATAAGTTTTAATTTCTTATTATTTTTTCACTCAAATTGCAATGAAAGAACCTACATATTTCCCCAAAGCTCCGTGTACACAACAAAACCTACAACAACATGTCAGAATATTCTCTGAGGCAGATCTTGCTTCTAAATACACAATTCAATAATATGATTAGGTCAAGTTAATTAACTAACCTCCAACTCAGAAGCAAAACCTTTAGTTGTCAGTAATAGAGATTGTTCTTATGTGAATAATAAACTGTTAGAGCTATTTAAAGTTTTGTTTAGAGATTCAAAATGATTTTTTTTTTTAATTTCCACTTTGCTCGAGTCATTTATACTTGGTGTAGCAGAGAAATTTTTTAAATGCAATCGATTCATTTAGAGAAAATTATTGAGTAACAGATATTTCACAGAAATTATTCTCCTTATAGTATTAAGGTTGGAATTATAAACACCCTTGAAGTACTCACAATCTAAATACAACAGTTTGAGAAATTCTAGAATAGAGGGATGTTCATTGTCCCATAGTATAAAACATTAAACCAAATCAAAGAGAAAGTGCTGGATAAAGGCTGCAAATGGAACTAATCAGCCAAAGTCTCCATCTGGAGCCTTGTATTTGAGGTGCCTCCATGTAGGATGCATTTCAAGAACTCTCAGTGCTTATGGGTCTGACACCTGTGAATTAGAAATTAGAAAGAAAGCACAAACATTGTACTAACACTTAAAAGCCAAGAATATGTCTCAGTTTAGTTTGGAAAATAAAAAGATGGCATTTGGAGAAATTCAGATAGAAATACCCAGCATTGTAATAAGCACATTTAACAGAATATGTGAGAATTTCTGGAACATTCACCTAGATACTTAAGAGGCGTTAATCACTTTTGAGAAAAGATCATTTTAACTATTCAGTAGTGAAAAATATTTTTTGTTCTAAGTCTTGTGGAAAACAGTCAAATAAAGGACCTGATTTTTCAGTGCTGAGAACTTATTATCTCATTGAATTCTGCTCATAGCATAGAACACAATAGAAATGATGCATCACTCAGTTCTAAACTGTTGACTAAACACTTCTGGTACAAGTTGTTCGGCTTTATCTCTCTTCTTTCAAGAAAAATCATATTAAAATGACATGAAAACAAATACTCAGCAATCCTGTCAAGCCGTGAAATGTGTCCTCAGCACATCAGAACAGAAAGGTGCTCTAATGAGAATGAACGGGTAGAATGCAACAAAACTGAATCATTACATAATAGGCAACAGAGCCCAGAAGAAAAGTCTTACAGTTTTCCTGTTGGCTGGACCAGTCCCATTTCCAGAAACTGACTCTCAGCAACTGCCTTTTAGTTAAGACCCTTTAAAATGGGAGCTAGGCGATGAAGAAGCAGGATCATGCACTGGGTGACCTAGTGTAGCCATTGGGGCATAAAGCCCCTGCACTTAAGAAATATGCAGTAAGCATTTCCTACAAGCCAAACTGGCCATGTCTTTGCTACATGTGCTCACACATACCCGCACACAACTGTATACACATACACACAAGGAGTGAGATCTCTTGTTCAATCTGTATTCTCTTCCAGGACAACAGAAACCTTTGTTGGAACACTGAAATATTCTCCTGCTGCCAACAGCAGTGAAAAATATCGACTAGAAGTATCACAGGCAAATGAATATTCAGTAACCATTTGAGGAAAATCAATAACATGAAAGAGAGCTAATAAAATCTATGAACAAAATAACTAATGCCCCAAAGCAACCAAGGAACATTTGAAGATAAGCAAAACTAGTGACTTCTGAAAGATTCAAAAGAATAACTCATCCATTAAGAATGAAGCTACTAAGAGACAGAAATTACTAAAACAATCGATAAGTGGAATGAATAGAAATTAAACACAGTTGAAAAATTAATCCTAGATATTGTTCTAGAATGCTATGCAAATAAGTAAAAAATAAAATGAAAGTTAAATTATAAAAAATATGAAAGAATATTTAGAAAGCAAGGCATGGAGTATAGATCTAGGAACTCTAACATCCGTTTACCATGTGTTTCAATAAAGCAGGTAGGGGGAAAGGGGAAGACAGGAAGAAAGATAAAGAGAGGAAAGGAGGGAGATACAGAGAGAGAGAAGAGAGAGACAGAAAGAGAAGAGGAAAATAGGAAAAAATTAAGAAAAATATATTAAAATATTATATTTTTCAAAAAATACTCTAGCCTATAGTTGGAATAGCCCCAACTATGCTAGTAAATAAAGTCAATCCTAAAATTTGTATCAAAGAGTAAAGGATCACGAAAACTAGGCAAGGCCAAAGAGAAACAAAATGGAGGTTGCCTTCTCAGAACTCAAGTCATAAAAAATTGAAGTAATTAAGACACTGTAGTCTAGGACAGGGAAAGACAAATAATGCTTTGGAACCTAGTAAAGAGCCCAGAACACAGTTAGGAAAACTTGGCATATAACTAAAGTGGTACAAATCAGTGGGAAAGAATGAACTAGTTGATAAATGTTGCCAGGGTTATTGGTTAGCCATATGGGAATCCATTTTGCATCTTAAAAAGACAAGATCATTACCATGTGGATTAAAACTTAAATGTGAATGTCAAAACTTTAAACTTTTAGAAGTGAGCTCTAAATGTAAAACCTCAAACTATAAGAATCTTAGAAAATGCAGGAGACACCCTTACGGAAGCTGGAACTGGCAACCAATTCGTGATCAGAACCCTAAGTGCCCATACCATAAGAAATAAGAGATAACTGGGACCTCATCAAACTGACGAGCTTCTGCACAGCAAAAGAACCCATCAAGAGAGCAGGGAGACAGCCCACAGAATGGGAAAAATTACTTGCCAGCTGTATATCTGACAAAGGACTGAAATCTAGGATCTACAAGAAACTCAAACATGCTGAAAATAAGACAACAAACAGCCCCATTAAAAAGTGGGCAAAAGACATGAATAGATACTTCTCAAAGAAGATGCACAGGCAGCCAACAGACACATGAAAAAGTGCTCAGCCTCACTAATCATCAGAGAAATGCAAATCAAAACCACATTGGTTTTGATACCACCTAACCCCAGTAAGAATGGCCATCATTAATAAAACAAACAACAACAGAGGCTGGTGAGGATGCAGAGAAAAAGGAATGCTTCTACACTGCTGGTGCGAATGCAATCTAGTGCAACCTCTTTGGAAGACAGTGTGGCGATTTCTGAAAGAACTAGAAATTGACCTTCCATATGACCCAGCAATTCCCCTATTGGGAATATACCCGGAGGAACTCAAATCACTCTACAAAAAGATACCTGCACACGTATGTTTGTTGCAGCTCTCTTCAGAATAGCAAAAACGTGGAACCAACCATGCTGCCCATTAAAGCTGGACTGGATTTAAAAAATGTGGTACATATACACAATGGAATATATCCAGTCATAAATAAGGACTAACATATGGACTTTGCAGCAACTTGGATGGATTTAGAATTGATCATACTCAGTGATCTATCACAGAAACAAAAAACAGAGTACCATATGTTCTCACTCATAAGCGGACCTTGAACAATTATCATAATATTATAAGAAAGGGATTGGCAGTAGTGGGAATCTGTCAGGAGATAGGGGGTGGGATTGACTGTTGAGGGAAACTGCTAGGGGAGGGAGCGGTATACCTCATCAACAAGGGTACCTGCATAATCAACATTTGTACACCTAATCCTGAATTGTACCCCATATCTTTTTTTTAAAAAAAAGGAGATAACTCAGAAAATGTCTGTTAGAGGATATATAAAAAAAATAGAAGATACATATGCTCTAGTATTGAGTGGAAATTGTCTCCACCTCTTTGGAGAGCCATTTGTCCATATCTTTTTCATATCTCTTACTAACAGTTTGAGTGCAATCTGTCCCTATCCTAACCCAGAAATTCTGTGTCTAGATAGATATCTACCTTAGAAAACCTTACACATATTCTCAAGACGGCATAACAGGGTTATTCAAAACACTAAACAAAATTTTAAAGCTTAAACATCAATCAACAGGAGCATAAATAAATGGTGGTACATTCATAAATTGTGGTTTAATAACTCAAATACTACATAGTAGGTATGAAAACAAGTCAGAGTTACTTTTAGCAACAAAAATAAATCTCAAGGAAAAGAAAGCTGTAAACTTGTATATATAATACCACTTCTTAAAGTATAAAAAGACACAAAGCAATGTCATATGTGTATATGTGTATGTATTTAAAATTGCATGGAAATAATGCATACCACTGCATAACAGTAATAATAAAAGGGTAAGGCTTCTGCTGTGTCCAGTGTTCTTTTCATATGTGTAAAAAATATGGCAGAATGTCAAGATTTGATAAAACAGTTAAATAATTACTTAACTCTGTTTTTTAACATTTCTTCCATATTTTTCCATATATTTAAAATATTTCATAATAGCCAAACATTTTACAATTAGTTCAACAAATATTAAGTATAATTTTTAAAACAGGGAACAAATTAAACAGTAAAACCTGTAGCTTATTCTAAATAAAGGTGAATGCAAGATATTTTTTAAATTATTTATAATCTGAAGAGTACAAGTGCTTTTCCCAGAGACACATAGCTAATAAATGGCCGAGCCAAAATCGAAACTAAATTTCTCACTAAGGACCTTACTCCTCTGCTTAAAATACTAGGAGAAAATTCAGAAGCTAACTTAGAATATTGCTTGGGCAGGCCTTCTAAACTAAAATACAAGTCACCAAAATCATGAATTAAAAAGTACTACAAGCCCAATTAAAGTGCAAATAGATACTGGCAGAAAATATTTGCAAAATGTATCTGTTTAAAAGAATTACTATTTAAAATATACAAAGAGCTTCAACTCATAGTATTACTAAAAGACAACACAATGAAAAAGCAAATATATAAAGAAGCAATTCATAAAAACACAAGTATAAAGAGCCAAAAACATGAGAAAATACTTGAAAATAAAACAATATTAGATTGAAATAATGTAAACTGCTTCCCACATGCACTACTGGCCAGAGTATGGGGAAATACTTTCCCATATCATGGGTGGGAGTCTAAAATCATACAGCAATTTGCCAAGACCTTTCAAAACTAAAAATGCACATATCTTGTGTAGTTCTAAAACAGATATTTTTCTGTATAAACTCAAAGCTATAGGTACAGCATTGTTTGAAATAACTAAAAATTGGAAGTATACAAAATACTCCTCAATGAAAAACAGTTAAATATAGAGTACCTACACTGTGCAATATAGCACGGCAATATTATATACAGTCATATATCAGACACAGTCACAATGATGAATTTCATATGCAATAGTGGTCTCATAAAATCATAATGGAACTGAAAAATTCTTATCACCTAGTGACATTATAACTGTTATAATGACCTGTCATATAGCATTACTCATGTGTTTATGGTGACACTGGTGTAAACAAACTTGCACTGACAGTCATATAAAAGTACAACAATACAATTATGTACAGTACATAATACTTGATAATAAATGACTATTTTACTGCTTTATGTATTTATTATTCTACACACTTTGTTGATTTATTGTTTGCTTGTTTGTCTGTTTTGTTTTGTTTTACTCTGGGTCTCACTCTGTTACCCAGGCTAGATTGCAGTCTGTAACAGAATCACACCTCACTGTAGCCTCAAAGACCTGGGCTCATGTGATCCTCCTACCTCAACCTCCCAAATAGCTGGGACTACAGGTACATGGTGCCACATCAAGCTAGCTTTTAAATTTTTTGTAGAGACAAGGTCACGCTATGTTGTCCAGGCTCATCTCAAACTCCTGGGCACAAGCTATCCTCCCATCTTGGCTTCCCAAAGTGTTGGTGTTATGGCATGAGCCACAATGCCTACCTCATTTTTATTGACATTTTAAGTGTACTCCTTCTACTTATTTTTTTTGAAAAATTTAACTGTAATACACCCTCAGGCAGGTTGTTCAAGAGGTATTCCAGAAGAAGGCATTTTTATTACAGAAGCTGACAGCTCCATGCATGTTGTTGCCCCTGAAAAACCTTCCAGTGGGACAAGATGTGGAGGTAGAAAGCAGTGATACTGATGATGCTGACCCTGTGTAGGCCTAGGCTAGTGTGCATGTTTCCATCTTTGGTTTTTTCAAAAACATTTTTAAAGTAAAAAAAAAAACAAAAATAGAAAAAGTGTATAGAATAAGATCATAAAGAAAAAATTCTTTTGTACAGCTATATGTTGTGTCTGTCCTTGTTAAGTGTTATTAAAGAGTCAAAAAGCTTTTTAAAAAATAAAACATTAATAAGGTAAAATAGTTACAGTAAACAAAGGTCAACTTATTGAAGAAAAAAATAGTTTTGTATTAATTTAGTGTAGTGTAAGTGTACAGAGATTATAAAGTTTACATCAGTGTACAGTGATGTGTACGTGTCCTAGGCCTTCACATCCACTCACCACTCAGACTCACCCAAGCAACTTCTAGTTCTGCAAGCTCCATTCAGAGTAAGTGTCCTATATTGATGTCCTATATTTTTCATCTCTTCTATGTTTCTGTTTTTTTGGGGTTTTTTTTGGAGTTGGAGTCTCACTCTGTCTCCCAGACTGGAGTGCAGTGGCACACTCATGGCCACTGCGGTCTCCATCAGCTGGGCTCAGGTGATCCTTCTGCCTCAGCCTTCCAAGTAGCTGGAACCACAGGTATGTGCCACCACATTCAGCTAATTTTTTGATTTATTGTAGAGACAAGGTCTTGCCAAATTGCCCAGGCTGGTCTCAAACCCTTGGGCTCAGACAATCCTCTCACCTCAGCCTCCCAAAGTGCTGGGATTTTAGGTGTGAACCATCATGCCCAGCCTCTTCTATGCATTTTTTTTGTATTTTTACTATACCTCTTCTATGTTTAGATCAACAAACACTCACCATTCATTGTGTTACAATTTCCTACAGTATTCAGTACAGTCACATTCTGTACAATTTTGTAGCCTAGGATCAACTGAACAAACCACATGGCCTAGGAGTGTAGTAGGCTATACCATCCAGGCTTGTGTAAGTATACTCTAAGATGTTCACATAATGACAAAATCTCCTAATGAAACATTTCTCAAAATGTATTTTTGTCATTAAATGACACAGGACTGTATAGTATATTATATTTTTAAAACTATACATTGTGTATAAAAATAATGAGTTATGTAGACATATACTGACATGGAAATGTCACTAAGAAAAAAGAAAGTTAATTGAAAAAAGTGGATCAAAGAATAACTTTAGAATAATTTATCCACTTTATAAAGATAAAATTATATGACATAATAAAATATATACTGTAGTATACTACACACATCCATACATATATGTATAGATATGTAGATAGATAATTTCTCTGAGGAAACAAAGCAATATCACCTAGAGTGATTGAAGGTATGAAGGGACAAATAGTAAAGGGCACTTTGACATTTTACTGCACATGCTTCTGTACTCTATGAAATTTTACAGTGTATGACTTTGAATTACATTGTAATCAAAAAATTTTGACATATTAAAAAGTAAATGTTATGCTTTGATTATTCATAATAAACACATGCTTAAAATTTCATTTGGCTTTGCCATTACAGACATGACCTTGGCAGAAGTACATGAGAGCATTTTAATGAAACAGTGAGGTTTAGTTTGGTTTGATCTTGTGGCCTATTATAGAATTCACTACTTTTTTTCATGCAGAATTATCTAGGCAAATATGTGCATTTCAAGGCAAAATTGTTCATCTCTAAAAATCATTAAACACTTGTAATGCAGCCTTTAAATGCATTACACAGAGATGCTCTCAGTTGTTCCTCACAACAACCTCTTGTAATAGGTGCTAATTTTATCCCCATTTTATAGACAAGAACACTAAGTTTGGGGAGATAAGGTGAAGTTGATATTCAAACCCAGGCAGTCAGGTTCTAGGATCTGTTTTTGTAATAACTACCCTGTGGCTGCTCAGACTCAAAATTACATCTCTTATTGTTTTTTCTGTAACATGTGTGCTGCCTTTGGAGCAGCTGGTATATTCAAGATTAAGTCAATGTGTTATCAAATCACTTAAACCTTCAAGTTTAATAGACTCTAACAAAATTCAGAATCAGCTGACCATGCATGATATCACTAATTTACTTGTTGTACCAATAATAATTATTCTTTGAATAGACTACATGTTACTGAGTTAAGACATGCTGTCAATTGTTATTTTGGTATTCTTTTATTTTATTTTCTACTCTGGCTGTCATACTTCATTCAGAGTGACAGTAAGTACTACCTGACTTGTCTTTTTTGTTACAGAGCACAAATATCGATCCTTTTCCTAGCTCAACATTCTTAATGTGACTATTTATTGCTAGTCTTGACTGACAGTATGATAAATGATAACATATATCAAATTCTAAAAAGTCACAAGATTCTGGAAAAGACAAAAGTATATTTGATTTAAAAGGTATTCTTTTTTTTAACTTTTTAAATTTTTTTATTTTAAAGATGTGGGGTACAATTCAGAGTTAAGTATACAAATGTTCATTATACTGGTACCCTTGTCGATAAGGTGTACCCCCGCCCTCCCCAGGAAGTTTACCACTACTGTCAATCCCTTTCTTATAGTATTATAATTGTTCAAGTTCCGCTTATGAGTGAGAACATGAGCTATTCAGTTCTTTGTTTCTGTGATAAATCACTCAGCTTCTAAGTTCATCCAAGTTGCTGCAAAGTCCATATGTTTGTACTTCTTTTTGGCTGCATAATATTCCATCGTGTATATGTACCACATTTTTTAAATCCAGTCCTATTTTGATGAACAGCACAGTTGGTTCCATGTTTTTGCTATTGTAAATAATGCTGTAATAAACATGCACGTGCAAGTATCTTTTTCATACAGTGATTTGAGTTCCTCTGGGTATATTTCCAGTAGGGCGATTGTGGAGTCATATGGGAGGTAAATTTTTAGATCTTAAAAGGTATTCTTTTGAGGGTTGTTCCTTTTTCTTTATTGGACTGTGATCCAAGTGTCAGTCTCTCCTATCTTCTATTGTTACTTTCTTCTAGTTTGAGAGGTTTGTCTAGTATTTGCTCCTGAGCTATCTTTCTGCCAGCTAGCTGCTCATTCATAGCACGTACTTCCAGCCACTTGCTTTAGTTTTTAGGAACCACAATTAATTCACTGATGGGCCTACCTTGAACTCCTAGGCTCCAATAAGATCTTCTTCATGAATATCAGAAGAGAGTGAAATATGAGGTGCACTGATACATCCCTTTAATTTCCACATCACTATTAAAATGTAATAGTGTACCAGAGTTTACTGAAGGGTTAGGATAAATATGTTAAATTTGAGTATTGAAAGGGAAAATATTTTTAGCTATACATGTGATTTGATTTCTTTTTATGGTAGCCCAAGAGATAAGCATCAAAAAAGCTGCCCTTTAACATTTGGTCTTTGGACTTCCTTGCCTTGCTTCCCTATCCTCAGGTCATCAGCATTGAAAAGAATGGCAGATAACATGCAAGTTTCCAAACCTTTGTGAGGAAGCTCATCCTCTCCTCCAAAGTTTATTTTGTTTTAAAATTTTCTGATATCAACAGACAATTCATGAAAAATTATTGTACCCACAACACATTTTCCAGTGCCATGATTATATAGCTTCTGGGCTGGTAAAAGGAACTTCTAGACAGTCTAGAGGGCTCTGATGCACTGTGGCATCAAGGGAGAAATCAAGATTTTTCCTGATCTTTTAGGAGCACCTCCTGAATCAGAGACATACAGCTCTTCCAAAGATAAGTATTCATTCTTAGAGAGCAGAGTCTAGACCCATATTTAGAAAGAAAATCTGTGTCCTAAATGCACAGACAGCACACACGATAGAAGTCAGACTCTGCACTATTCAAAAGAACAATGTCAGGAAAACTTTCAGTTCCAAAATAGTGGTGTAGATGTAAGCTGGCTTTACTCCTTCCTAAGAAAACTAAAAACAAATATAGAGTGCCAAGATTATCACCAGCAATATCCCAGAATGCAAATATGAGGATGAGTCAGTTCATAGGATCAAAAAGAAGTAAAAAACTCTGAGCAGATGGTAAGAGAATCATATTTTTATGTCCACAACACTGCTCCCCTCAATCTTCCCAGCTCCAAGTACATGGAAATTTTCTCCTGATTCATGGTTTCTTAACCGTAAAAAGGTGAGATCAAGGCAGACAACCATCTTCTCTACCATCTTAGATTCTTTGGAAGGAGACCTATCCATACCTCAAACAGGAAGTATCACAAGTGCCTGAAGGGAGACATATCCCTGAAAACAGCTAGAGATAAAAGTAGGAGGTGTAATGACTGAAAGTTCAATCCGAGAGACCACCAAGAGCCAATTCCAATGAAAGTTCAAGAGGGTCTTTATTTGCAAGCTCGAACCTGGACCTTTGTCGACAACTGACGCAGTGGAGTACACCCAGAGGCCCCGACTTCTTTAAGCAGACACCTTTTATCATGGTTACACAAAGGGAGGAGGAGTTTGGGGGAACTTTTCAGTCTTGTTACCATTTAATTGGGTAGTAACCTCTGGTGGTCAGCTCAATCGTGGAGGATTGGCTAACTTGACTCAGGCTGACCTTGACCCACTAGCTGGGGAAGTTGCAGAGACATTTGGAAACTTTAGGTGATTTTCCCCTGGCACCTGATTGGTTGTTGCTAAGGGGAAAGTGGGTCAAGCGAAGGGGTTGAAGCTTGAACTGGAGCTTTGCAGTTTTTCCCATAACTGAAACGTTAAACAGCTACAGGTTATGTTTTAAAGCAGAAAACTAAAATGGCTGTGCTATTGTCCACAAGCCGATTACATATTTATTGGGTTATAGCATGTTCTTAACCTAAGTCTATGGTATACTCTGTTATGGCCCTCTCATTCCCCTCTTCTCATGAGGGTAGAGTGAATCTAATCTTAGATTCCTTCAACATGCTGAGTTGTCCAGGGGCACCTGTTGGTATTGTTGTTTGAGGATCATAAGTTGCACACTGTTTAGTCTAGTTTTTATAAAAGTTATTAGTTTGTTTAGAATACATGGACCGAAGGTCAGCAACAGCAAGAGTATGATCACGGAGCCTATTAAAGCAGACAATAGTGTGGTTAACTAAGGTGAGTAGTTAAACCAACTTTCAAACCATCCCTGCCTCTTGTCCCGCTCTAATTTGCGCTTAGCCAAGCCTTTTTGTACCTTAGCCATAGATTCCTTTACTACGCCTGAATGGTTGGTGTAGAAACAACATTCTTCTCCCAGGGCAGCGCAGAGGCCACTTTGTTGGAGGAACAGTAGGTCTAGGCCTCTACGGTTTTGCAAAACTACTTCAGACAGTGAGGTTTGAGAGTCCTGTAAGTGTGAAATAGAAGTTTCTATTTTTTCTATGTCAGAATTTATTGCAGCCTGAAGGCTACTGTAATGATGGGACTGAGTGGCTAGGGAGATAAAACCTGTTCCTGCCCGGCAAGGCCTAGTCCTAGCAACATTGACAGGGTTATTGCAGAGACTGGTTCCCTTTTAGCCCGGGGGTGTTCTCCTTGTGTCAGTAACCGGAATACATCCTCATCAGTGTGGTACAGTATTTTGGGAAGTAACTGCACCAAGATGCAAAAGCCATCTTGAGACTGATTGAGTACCTGCCTATGAAAACACAGAGTTAAGGCAGTAGAACATATCCACCATCCGTTCTCAGGGGGAAGGTGGAAGTTACTGGAGACTAGTGGGAAAGTTTAGGCACACAAGGACCGGACCTTCGGAGGTGGGCGGCCCACGCAGGTTTCATTCCCAGTGACTGACTGTAGGGTCAGGCCTACAGTGTTTGGGGCCCACTGACAAGCATTGGAATCTGGGCTTGTGGTGTAGTTTCCTACAATTACAATGCCCTTATAATAGGGTGGCCAGGGATTATAACATAGCCAGCAGGACTGAGTTGCCTCGGGTTTAGTGGCATTGAGGAAGGAAAAAGTCTGTTGGAGCAGCTCCCATAAGGGGCTAGGGAGCTCGTGGGTGGCACAAGTCTCTTTGGGGATGTGGATGGCATGGGGGGGGACTGAGCTGGGTTCTCACAGTGCTAGTCTCTCTCTGTATAGGTTTATGGGTTACCCGCAGGGGTGCTAGTATTTGGTGGGGTTCTACTGGCCGGACAATTAGATCATGAATAACCAACCGGATCATAAAGAGACTTCCATAGTCCTTCCAGCGAATTCTAGGCTCATTATATAGCCTAATCCCCCATATTTTCCCTAAGGTCCAGTCTTTAGCTTGTTGCCCAGCTTGGGTGAATTTTATGATGATGGGGTCACAAAAAGTGGGTGCCGGACAGGACCCTCGGTGGTGGCTTAAAGGATCCCGCTGCACCATGATTAAATTATTATTTTTGGCCGGGATTCAGTGTATATTGCCCGTAGAAACACATTTCCAGGATGGGCAATAAAACTGGGTGGGGTCTTGGCATTTTTTTATCTTTATCATGCCCTGGGCATACATAAAATTTGTAGTTACAATAGGCATTTTTACCACATCTTGGAGCTCCATATTTGACTCCAAGGGACAGGAAAATGTCACGCCCCATTGGGAGGTCCCAGTCGCGGTTGGTGTACATTTGGCTCAGGTCCCAAGTGAGGGTTGGGAACCAGGTGCCGGGGGGGGACTACCGTGGAGGTCTGAAAAACAACATCACCACCTGAGGAGGTGGCTAAGACCTGCCAGGTCAGGCGTTGGGGTTGGTGGGGGTTGGGGGCCGCCCAAAGAAGTTTAATCATTATTATAAGGAAGAAGAAGGAGCTCAAAATAGTCTTAGCTTTAGGGGATTGTCCTTGTCCAGTCGGCTGTTTCATTTGAGTGCATAGTCTTTCAGCACAGCAGGGGTGTCAGCAAGTTTGACATGGGTGTGGTGTATTCAAGACGCGATAACTTCCACCTTCAAGGCAGTGGGGGTGGACAGGATCACGACGTACGGTCCTTTCCACCACAGACGCAGAGTCTTGTGTTGATGTCGCCAGACGTATACCCAGTCCCCCGGCTGGTAGATGTGGGGAGTTGGCGGTGGTCTGGTCTCATAAAGGGCTTTCAGTCTGGGCCACACCTGCTCGTGGACCCTTTGCAGAGTTTGGAGGGAAAAGAGGAGTTTTTGATTATCTATGTCTATTAATAATTTTGTTTTTAAGTTAGGTATTACCGGTGGTGGCACTCCAAACATGATTTCAAAAGGAGTAAACCCTAGCTTACAGGATGAGTTGTGTACACTATACAGCGCAAAGGGAAGGAGAGTCACCCAGTCCCCGCCAGTCTCCTGAATTAATTTAGTCAAGGTCTCTTTTAGAGTTCTGTTCATCCTTTCTACCTGTCCTGAGCTCTGGGACCTGTAATTTCCAATCCGTCCCCAGTGACTGAGCACAATGTAATTTCCAATCCGCCCCCAGTGACTGAGCCACCCCCTGTATTACCTTAGAGATGAAGCTGGGGCCGTTGTCCGACCCAATTTGGACCGGGAAACCATACCTGGGCATCAGATCTTCTAGAAGTTTCTTGGCTACCACCTGTGCAGTTTCATTCTTGGTGGGGAATGCCTCAGTCCACCCTGAAAAAGTGTCTATAAACACTAGTAAGTACTTATATCCGTACTTTCCTGGTTTTACCTCAGTGAAGTCCACTTCCCAGCATGCTCCTGGCCAGTTTCCCCAAAGTCTGGTCCCTGGGTTTTGTTTGGGATTGGTTGCGTTGACAACCTGACAAGCCTGACATTGATTTACAATTTGTTCGATCATTTGTTGACCGTTGGGCATAACCATGTTTGCATGGCGTATTAATTCTTCCATCTTTCTGGTTCCCATGTGGGTACTTCTGTGCATTTTTATAAGCAGTTGCCGACCCAACTGTTCTGGAAGGATGACATTCCATTTGCTGGTGGTTGTATCCCACTGTTGGATCCACCACCAGGCGTTTGAGAACATAACTCCAGGCTGCCCTTTTATCCATTTTAAATCCTCCTCTGTATAATTCAGGTTTTCTGGCAGATCCGGGGTCCCAGGGTCTGGCAGTGTGGTCACTAGGACATGGTCCACAGAAAGGGCCGCCTTTTTGGCCTCAGCGTCTGCCAGATGGTTTCCCCATGCCACTGGCGTGTCCTCTTTCTGGTGTCCTGGACAATGTATTATGGCCAGTGCTTTGGGTAGCCAGAGTGCCTGTAACAACTCAAGGATTTCAGTTTTATTTTTGATAGCCTTTCCTTCTGCAGTTAAGAGCCCCCTCTCCTTATAGATGGCTCCATGAATGTGTGCAGTTGCAAAAGCATACCTGCTGTC
>NW_007233246.1:598961-635454 GCF_000164805.1 Carlito syrichta | reverse complement strand
TTTAAAAGGAGACTTTGATAATGAGTTAGCCGGGCATTACTTATCCATCTGTTGGGTGGTTGTTTTAGAACTCCCTCCACAGCATGAGGGGCGGTGACATGTAGTTCTTTTCCCATGGTGATTTTGTCAGCGTTCTTGGCCATTGTGGCAACTGCCGCAATGATTCGTAGGCGTGGGGGCCACCCGGCAGCCACGGAGTCTAACCTTTCTGACAAGTATGCCACTGGCCTCTTCCATGGCCCTATTTGCTGCAACAGCACTCCTTTGGTTATTCCCTTAGACTCATCAACAAATAAGAAAAAGGGTTTAGTCAGATCTGGCAGTCCCAAAGCTGGGGCTGACACTAGGGCTTGTTTAAGAATTTTGAAAGATCTGTTCATGTCCTCTGTCCATGTGAGGTCGGACTTATTTTTGGTGGCCTCATATAATGGCCGGGCGAGCTCAGCAAACCCAAGAATCCATAGGCGGCAGAAGCCAGCCGATCCTAAGAACTCACGTACTGTCATACATTCTGTGGTTGTGGAATTCTCAGTACCGTCTCCTTCCGGATATCTGATAACCATCTCTGCCCTTCTTTCAGTTTGTAGCCCAGGTAACTTACTTCAGTTTTGCAGATCTGAACCTTTTTGGCCGAGGCTCGATAGCCCAGAGCACCTAGTGTTTGCAGCAAATCTCTGGTGCCTTGCAAGCACACGTCCCGATTTTCTGCGGCTAGCAGAATATCATTCACGTACTGCAACAGGGTTAGGGTGGGGTGTGTGTTATGGAACTCACCCAGGTCTTCATGTAAGGCTTCATCAAAGATGGTGGGAGAGTTTTTAAATCCTTGGGGAAGCCAGGTCCAGGTGAGTTGCCCACTGATTCCTCTTTCCGGGTCCAGCCACTCGAAGGCAAAGATGTCCTGACTCTGTGGGGCCAACCGTAAGCTGAAAAAGGCATCTTTTAAATCTAATACCATGTACCAAACCTTGCCTGGGGCCAGGACGGTGAGGAGGGTATAGGGGCTAGGGACCGTGGGGTGTATGTCCATCGCCCGGCGGTTTACTTCCCGTAAGTTCTGAACAGGCCGGTAGTCACTTGAATTAGGCTTTCGCACTGGCAGCAAAGATGTATTCCAGGCAGACTGACAAGGTTGCAATATTCCATTTTGTACTGCCATTTTGTACTGCCACAGGGATTGGATACTGCCAAACCCGGGCTGGGTCCGCTCCGGGCTTGAGTTCCACAAACACTGCTGGCCTGTGCTTAGCCAACCCTATTCCTCCAGTTTCTGCCCAGGTTAGGGGAATTTTTTGAAGCCAGTCCTGAATGTCCAATTCCATCTCCGGGTCAGGAGCCTGACACAGCCTGTATTCATCTTCTAATTTTACAGTTAGAATCTGCAGGGAGCACCCAACTGAATCTGTTACTGTCACCCCGTCTGGCCGAAAGCTGAGATTTGCTTCCACTTTGGTCAACAGATCTCTCCCAAAGAAAGGGTGTGGGCAATCAGGAAGAACTAAGAACTCATGGGCGACCATACCAGTGCTTAAATTCACTGTTCTCTTAGTAGTCCAATGTGCCAGTCTTATCTCGTTAGCTCCTTGAACCCATGAGATTTTGACTGAGAGAGGGCCTTGTGGTTTTAATAATACGGATTGCTCCACTCCTGAATCCACATGAAAAGTCACGGGTTTCCCCCCTACCTCCAAGGTTATCTGGGGCTCGGGGGGGGACTCTGAGCCCTGACCTCCCTATTCAGTTACAAGTACAGTCACTTTGTCCTCAGGACGGGGAGGGCGCTTAGGGCAGTTCTTTATGTAGTGCCCTTCCTCCTTACAGTAGAAGCACTGATTTTTCCCTAACTTGGGGCGGTCCGGCTGGGGATTCCCTGGTTTGTTGCCTGACTCAGAAGCTAATTTTTTTAACCACTTCTGTTTTTCCTTGGGGTCGTGCGTAGTGGCTGCTAAGAGAATTTTTGCTAATCCCTTGGTCTGCTGCTCGCTACGCCTGTCCTGGCGTTCTTCCAGACTATCTCTATTGTTAAAGGCTTTCTCAGTCACTCCCAGCAGATCCTGGAAACTTTTCTCTCCTAATCTTTCTACTTTCTGCAGCTTCCTTTTGATATCTGGTGCTGCCTGATTAACGAACACCATGATTACAGCCGCTTTGGTTTCTGGTGCCTCTGGATCCATTGGGGCGTATTGATGAAAGGTTTCCATAATACGCTCCAAAAATGCAGCTGGGCTCTCGTTCCTGTCCTGCCTTATGTTATATACCTTAGCCAAATTAGTGAGCTTACGAGCAGCTGCCCAGAGACCTGCCATCAGAGCCTGGCGGTAGACCCGGAGTTTCTTCTTACCTTCTGCCATGCTAAAATCCCATCCAGGTCCGGAAAGGGGAAAGGCTGCATTTATAAGATCAGGGTTGATGGTGGGCTGTCCATCAACTCCCAGAACCAACTTCCAGCCTCCGTCTGGATTCTTTCTTTCTCTTCAGTGGTGAATAATACCTGTAGAAGCATCTGGCAATCATCCCAGGTAGGCTGTTGGGTAGAGAGAATGCTTTCCAGCAAGTTAATCAGCCCTCTAGGATTCTCAGAGAAAGTAGCAGTTTGCATTTTCCAATTGTATAGATTACTAGTGGAAAACAGCCAATAATGCATGGGTTGGTTCCCGGCCTCATCTGGGGCCCAGCCACTCTCAGTGGCAAGATCACCGTGGAGTCAGCCGGGCCCACTCCAGGACCAGCCACCCTGTTGACTCTCCCTCGAGTCCCCGCGGCTGGTCCATTCATTTCTATTTCCTGCCTCCCCTCCCCGGCTGCTTCTGGCTCTGCCTCCACAGTGGCAGTGGCGGCGGCAGCGGCTTGGGGCGCTGGTGGGGCTGAAGGTCTAGGGGGAGCTGACAGGTATCTCTTCCAAGTTAGAATCAGGGAGAACAGGGTAAAAGGAGTTCTTTGGGGACTTATGGAAGGGATTCTGCTTCTCGCGAGGCTGTGACAACACACTCTCCGGCAGCTCCGAAGTTTCTGCCCCCCTTCTCCTGCAACGTGAGCACTCTCAATGCCTTTAACAGGGTAGGAAGATAGGGTTTCACCCAAGGAGGAGGGGATTCCACTATATCTTGCCAGACCAGTATATAAGGTAGTTGGTCTGGGTGTCCCTGGGAGCCTCTTTGGAGGATGACATTCTTGACCTGCAAGAGAACACTTGTTAGAAAGGTCCCTTCTCATGGCCAGCCTACATTGAAGCAGGCCACTCAGTGGTGCACAAATCCCGGAATTTCTTTTTGTGAATTTCGACACTCAAATTGTGCGCCCTTTCCTTCAGTTCTGAATAGTGATCAGTCATGAGAGTTAACGGCGTTGTCTGTGCCTGTCCCATCTCATTCGTCAGTACTGTCGTTACAACAAACACAACCAACAAGACAAAAGGGAAAACGACAAGAGACAGACAGTAGCGGCCATGAAAACAAATCTGAAAGTACGACAGGGGAGAGACAGACCATCGACGAGTCTGACCTTCCCCACAGATGAAGACCTCGTCTTCCGGATGGGGTCTTGGGACGTCTCCCACAAGCCCCGGCCAGCGGTTTTCCAGTGCGTCCACCTAGCCTGATGCCGACCTCAGAACAAAGTGTGGGGCTCCACCTGAGATACAGGACACAGATGCGCTAACCTGGGAGCGACTTACCGAATGTCGGCCTGAGAACCCTCTGGACTGGGGTCTCAGGAGTCTCTGGGATCCCAGGAGAGCCCCAAATGTAGTGGCCGAAAGTTCAATCTGAGAGATCACCAAGAGCCAATTCCGATGAAAGTTCAAGAGGGTCTTTATTTGCATGCTCGAGCCTGGACCTCTGTCAACAACCGACGCAGCGGAGTACACCCAGAGGCCCCGACTTCTTTAAGCAGACACCTTTTATCATGGTTACACAAAGGGAGGAGGAGTTTGGGGGGACTTTTCAGTCTTGTTACCATTTAATTGGGTAGTAACCTCTGGTGGTCAGCTCAATCATGGAGGATTGGCTAGCTTGACTCGGGCTGACCTTGGCCCACTAGCTGGGGAAGTTGCAGAGACATTTGGAAACTTTAGGTGATTTTCCCCTGGCACCTGATTGGTTGTTGCTAAGGGGAAAGTGGGTCAAGGGAAGGGGTTGAAGCTTGAACTGGAGTTTTGCAGTTTTTCCCATAACTGAAACGTTAAACAGCTGCAGGTTATGTTTTAAAGCAGAAAACTAAAATGGCTGTGCTATTGTCCACAAGCCGATTACATATTTATTGGGTTATAGCGATGTTCTTAATCTAAGTCTATGGTATACTCTGTTATGGCACTCTCAGAGGCAGCACTAACATCCTCAACCCTGGAAACTCTGCTCTATAACTTAGCAAAAAAAAAAAAAAAAAAGACTCCAAATCAGAGTGGCTATTCCACACTATAGGAAGTATGTTCCACAGGTCCTCTGGGCACAAATAGTTAACCACCTTTTTCACACTGCCAAGATAGCCTCTTTGGGACCTCTCCATTTAAGACTGGTGGCATGCCTATCATTTACTAGGGTTGAGGCAAACTTGAGCTTAAGGTACCATCTAGACTGAAAAAGAGACAATGACCTAGAGGAAAAGAAATTCACCAGGTAAATTACAAAAAAAAAAAAAATCTCTAAGCAAATATAGCTAATGAAAATCAAAACAAGTCAGAGAGAGAAGACTGGAATAAATAACTAGTTCTTCAATGCAAAGGCATAGATGTATGTCCACAAAAAACAACAACAAAAAGGGAAGCATGACATCTCCAAACAGACAAAGCAAGGAACCAGTGACTGACTCTAATAAGACAGCAATACATGAACTCTCTGACCAAGAATTCAAAATAACAGTTTTAAAGAAACTCAGTGAACTCCAAGATAACATTAAAAAAGCAATTCAAAAATTTGTCAGAAAAATTTAACAGATTGAAATAAAGAAAAATCAGACAGAAATCTTGGAAGTGATAAATATATTTGCTAAACTATAAAATTCATTACAGACTCTCAACAGCAGAATGGATTGAGCAGAAGAAAGAATCAGCTCAAAAACATGAAAGCAGTCAGAAAAGGAAAACATGAAAAGGAATCAAGATCTCTTACAAGATAAAGAAAATTACCTCAAAAGACCAAATCCAAGAAATATTTGTGTTCAAGAGGTAGTTGAGCAAGAACAAGGAGTAGCAAGTTTATTCAGAGAAATAATAACAGAAAACTTTCCAAAATTTGAGAAAGATGCAAATATTCCATTACAGGAAGGTCAGAGAAAAACAAACAGATTCAACCCAAATATATGCAACCCATGGCATGAAATAAACTCTGAAAGGTCAAGGACAAAGAGGATTTAAAAGGAGCAAGAGAAAAGCAAATAACACATAAAGAAATTTCAATTTATCTTGCAACAGACTTTTCACTGGAAGCCATACAGGTCAAGAACGGATGGAACATTTTCAAAGTGCAGAAAATTTTTTAAAAGTTTCCATTCAGGAATATTTTATCCAGTAAACTATCCTTAAAATATGAAAGGAAGATAAAGTCTTTCCTAGACAAACAAAAGTTAAGAGAATTCACTTCCACCAGACCCATCTTACAAGAAATGGTAAAGAGAATTCTTCAATCTGAAAAAAAAATAAAAAGCATGAATATGTAAAAGAAAACATTTGAAGGTATAAAACCTACTGGAAAACTTAAGCACAGTGACAACCCCAGAACACTCTAATACTGTAATTGTAGTATGCAATCAACTTATAACTCTAGTAAGAAGGTTAAAAGACAGATCTACCAAAACAATAATAGCTACAGCAACCTGTTAAGAAATAGGAACAGAAATATGTAAATCGAGACAATAAAAAGTCAAAACGTTGGAGACGGGAAATCAAGCTAAAGTTTTTTGTTGTTTTTTATCTATTTTTGGTGATCTAAGATAAATTGCTGTCTTCTTTAAATAACTTGTTATATCGATAAGATGTTTTTCTAAGCCTCATGGTACACACAATACCAAACCTGTAATAGATATTAAAAATAAAAAGAAATGAATTAAAACATACTTCCAGAGAAAATCACTTAACCACAAGAAATGACAGTAAGAAAGAAAGGAAAGAGTAGTTAGAAAACAACCAGAAAACAAACAACATGGGAGTAGTAAGTTCTTACTTATCATTAATAAGCAATGTATGTAAATAAACTAAATTCTCCAATTAAAATGTATAGAATGACTGAATGGATAAAGAAACAAGATCTAACTGTATGCTACCCACAAAAAAAAAAACCACCTCACCTACAGAGACATATGCAGGTCAAAAGTAAAAAGATGGAGAAAAACATTCATTGCTAGTAGAAACTAAAAAAGAGCAAGAGTAACTATGCTTATATCAGATAACATAGACTACAAGTCAAAGACCAATGTAAAAAGAGGTAATTATATAATGATTAATTACAAAAAAGGTAATTATATAATGATAAAGAGATCATTTAAGCAAAAGGATATAACAATTATAAATATCTATGCATTTAACATCAGCTCTCCCTAATATAAAAATCAAACATTAGTAGATCTAAAGGGAGAGATAGACATCAATACAATGTACTGGGGACTTCAACCCCCAACTGTCAGTAATAGACAGATAATTCATGCAGAAAATCAACAAAGAAACATCTGAGTTAAACTATACACTAAACCAAATAGGTCTAACTGACATTTACAGAATATTTTATCCAACTGTTACAGAATATGCATTATTTTCATCTGCATAAGAAACATTCTCCAGAATAGACAATATGTTAGGTCATAAAGCAAGTCTGAACAAATTCAAACAGTAGAAGTCATGTCAGATATGTTTTCTGACCATAATAGAATAAAATTAGAAATCAATAACACAAGGAACCTCAGAAACAACACAAATACATGAAAATAAACAATATACTCCTGAATGACCAATGAGTCAACATAGAAATGAAGAATAAAATTTTCAAATTCCTTGAAACAAATGAAAATTGAAATACCACATACAAAATCTATCAGATACAGCAAAAACAGTATGAAGAGGGAGGTTTATAGCAACAAAGACTTACATTTTAAAAAGTTGAAAAACTTCAATTAAACAACCTAATAATACACCTCAAGGAACTAAAAAAACAAGAACAAACCAAACCCAAAATTGACACAAGGAAAGAAATAATAAAAATCAGAGCAGAAATAAATGATATGAAGTGAAGACTAAGGAAACACGAGGGATAAATGCAACCAAAAGTTGGTTTTCAAAAAGATTAACAAAATCAGCAAACTGTTAGCTAGGCTGACTAAGAAAAAAAGAGAGTGGATCCAAATAAATAAAATCAAAAATGAAAAAGAGACATAAAAACTGAGATTACAGGAATACAAGAATTATTAAAGACTGTTATAAACATATGCTAACAAATTGGAAAACTTAAAATAAATTGATATTTTCTGGGCTGCCAGAGTTGAACCATGAGGAAATAGAAAAATCTCAATAAACCAATAATGAGTAACAATATTGAAACCAAAATAAAAATGTCTCCAGTCAAACAAAGCCCAAGGCCTGACGATTTCACAGGTGACTAATAACAAACTTGTGAAAAAGAATTAATACCAATCCTACTCAAATTCTTCAAAAAAATTGAAGAAGAGAGAATACTCCAAACTCATTCTATGAGGCCAGCATTACCCTAAGACCAAAACCAGACAAGGATTACAACAAAAAAAAGAAAATGATAAGTCAATATCACTGATGAACATAGGTGCAAAAATCTTCAACAAAATACCAGCAAACCAAACTCAACAATACATTAAAAAGATCATGTATAATGATCAAGTGAGATTTATCCCAGGGATGCAAAGATGGCTCAATGTATGCAAATCAATAAACATGATACATCACATTAACAGAAACAAGAACAAAAACCTTATGATTATTTCAATAGATGTCAAAAAAAATCAATAAAATTCAACATCTCTTTATGATAAAAACCTTCAACAAACTGAGTTTAGAAAAAACCACATCTCAAAAAAATAAAAACTATGTGTACCAAACCCACAGCCAACATAATACCGATGGCGGAAAAATTAAAAGCCTGTCCTCTAAGATTTGGACAAGACTAGGATACCCACTTTTGCCACTTTTATTCAACATAATATTGAAAGTCCTAGCCAGAGAAATTAGGCAAAAGAAAGAAATAAAGGGTATCCAAATTGGGAAAGAAGAAGTCAAATTAAGCTTGCACACAGATAATATGATCTTGTATTTAGAATAAACCTATAGACTCTACCAAAAAACTGTTAGAACTGATGGAATTCAACACAGTTGCAGATATAAAATCAACAAACAAAATCAGTAGCAATGGTATATACCAACAGTGAGCTATCTAAAAAAGAAATAAAGAAAACAATCCCAATTACAATAGCTGCAAAAAGTATAAAATATCTAAGAATCAATTTAACCAAAGATCTGAACAATCTATACAAGGAAAACTGTAATACTGATGAAAGAAATTGAAGAAGACAAAAAAAATGAGAAGATATCCCACACTCATGAATTGAAAAAAATAATACTGTTAAAATAATAATACTTCCTGAAGCAATTTAGATTAAATGCAATTCCTATCAAAATGCCAATAATAGTCTTCACAGAAGTAGAAAACAAATATCCTAAAATTCATATGAAACCACAAAAGACCCTGAATTGCCAAAGCAATAATGAGCAAAAAACAAAAAACATAAACAGACAGAAAGTGAAGGCATTACACTACCTGACTTCAAAATATACTACAAAAAAATAGTAACCAAATAAATATAGTACTAGCATAAAAACAGATACATAGAAGTATAAACTATAAACTACTAGAAGAAAACGTTGGGGAAACACTCCAGAACATTGATCTGAGTAATTTTTTTTAATCTCAAAAGCACAGGCAACAAAAGCAAAAATAGACAAAGGGATTACATCAAGCTAAAAACAAAACAAAACTTCTGAACAGCAAATAAACAATCAAGAAAATGAGAAGACAACCCATGGAATGGGAATATTTGTAAACTATCCATCTGATAAAGGACTAGTAACCAGAATATATATGGAACTCAAACAATTCAATAGTGAAAAAACCCCAAATAATGGGCAAAAGATCTGAATAGACATTTTCAAAAGAAGACATACAAATGGCCAACAGATACAAAAAATAATAATACTCAGCATCACTAATCTTCAGAGAAATGCAATCCAAAAAATCACAGTGAAATATCAGCTCTTCTTAATTTGAATGGCTTTTATAAAAAGACAAGGAATAACAGATATTGGCAAGGATATGGAGAAAGGGCAACACTCATACAAATGTTGGTGGGAATTAGTACAGCTCAATAGAAAACACTATGGAGGTTCTTCAAAAAACTAAAAGTAGAACTGCCATATGGTCCAGCAATCACACTGCTGGGTATATAACCAAAAGAAAGGAAATCAATATATGAGAAGGATATTTGCACTCCTGTGTTTATTGAAGCACTATTCACAAGAGTCAAAATATAGAATTATATTTGGTCTATATGTCTGTTTTTATGCCAATACTATGCTGACTTGGTTACGATAGCTTTGTAGTATATTTTGACGTCAGGTAGTGTAATGCTTTTCAGTTTTGTTTTGTTTTTTTGCTCTGAATTGCTTTGACTAAATGTCAATAAATGAATGAATGTACAAAGAAAATGCAGCATATGTATACAATGTAATATTATTCCATCATTTAAAAGGAATAAAATCCTGACATTTGCAGCAACATGGATGGAACTTGAGGTAATTATATTAAGTGAAACAAGTCAAGCACAGACAAACAAAAATCACGTGTTCTCACCAATATTTGGGAGCTCAAAAAGTGGATCTCATGAAGATAGAAAGTAGATTGGTGGTTATCAGAGGCAGAGAAGTGTGGAGGGGAGTGAAAAGAGGTTTATTAATTGGTACAAATGCACACCAGTAATATCTAGTGTTTGATAGATCAGTAGGGTGACTATAGTTAACATTAGTATCATACTTTTCAAAAGAGGAGCGAATAATTAGAATGTTCCTAGCATAAAGAAAAAAAAATATTTAAGGTGTGGATATCCTCCATTACCCTGATTTGATTATATGAATGCATGAAATTATCACATGTATCCTCAAAACATGTATATCTAATATGTATCAATGTAAATAAAGCAAGCAAACAAAAAAACACCACTGCAATAGCTTGCTTATATATGGAATCTAAAAAAGTTGACCTCATAGGAGCAGAGAGTTCAACTGTGGTTACCAGAGGCTGAGAGGAGGCAATCAGTGGGGGAAATATTGATCAAAATATACAAAATTTCAGTTAAATGGGAGGATTGAGTTCAAGTGATCTGTTGTACAACATGGTAACTATAGTTAATAACAATGTATTATACACCTGAAAATTGCTGAGAGATACATTTTAAGTACTCTCACCACAACAAATAATAAGTATATGTGGTAATGCATATGTTAATTAGCTCAATTTAGCTATTTTACTATGTACACATTTTTCAAAACATCATATTGGATACAATAAATGTACACAGTTTTTATTTCCTAATTGAAAATGAATTAATTAAAGAAACAGTGTTAATCTCTTCTTCACCTCTTCTCGACTTTTAGATTGTTTATAAAAAGGGCACAACTATAAAATCATGTAGCCACTGGTACCTAGAAAAAGAAGCACTGACATTTCAGACTTTTTTGTACTTCATGCCTGTTCACATTTGCATGCTGTAATAGAATGAGGCATGAATATTTTTAAGCATTTTGTACAACATCAAGCAAAACAAGAAGGAGGGTGGTCCTTCTTTCCATACAAAGAGATAAAGATGTCTTGATCATGTCTTTTTTGGTGTAGATGCTTTGGTTTTTTTTCAATAATTGGCTTTTCTAAAATCTATTCTTGGATGTATTGATAAAATTCTTTAACAGATTTTGATCTTGAATAATCTCCAAATTTTTATTAATTTTTCAGATTTAAAAATGATGTAAAACTAAGATACATTTTCAAAATATCGTTTTATATGCACAAATTTCTGTGGAATTCAAGTTAAAGTATGAGTTTTATTCAAGTAATTTTTTCTAATAGTAATGGTAAAGTGGTGGATATTGTCATTATCAAAGAATATAAAGCAGTGACCTAGTAACTGAATAGCATCTCTATCCCCTAACTGAATAATCTCTGTAACCTCTGTAATCTACTTTTCCTCTGAGTTGATTTACTTTCTTAACTTACACAACTATTACTTTGCAGAGAATTTTCTGTTGAAAATAGTATATGTTTAATTTATAATGTATGATATTTGGGTGATAATTAGAAATGTGCATTTCAGAACAACTTATTTGTATATTTAAGTTGAGTTTTCTAGGCAAACAACCCTATTATTTATAGAAACTTATTTGAGGAAAATAATTCAATATGGAAGACAAGTTCTCCATAGGCTGAAGATCCTCAAGATTGAACCAAATGGTCTAGTTAGCAGGTAGGAATATGAGCAAGTTCCATGAGGGCAGAAATTGTTGTGTTTACTCATACATTCCAAGTGCCTAGAATAGGCCTGGCACAGAGTTGTTTAACAATAAGGACTTGATGGATATATTGTTGGCCTATATTTTTACTTTATTTACACAGAGAACTAAAGTGAAATGATTTGATATTTAGCTTCCATATTAAAGAGTAAGGTCTTGTTTGCAGAATTACAAATTATATTGTCTAGGTCTTTGTCCTTCTTCTGCCCGCATATACAATTAGGGACAGAAATCACAAGGCTAGATTAAAGATCCTTAGATAGAAGAGACAGCGCTTATAAAATTAGAAGAATTGGGGACATTGTGGGTTGGAAGAGTTGATTTAGAGTTTTTAATTCAACATTCACTAAATAATTATCCCAAGCACAGTTTTAGGCCCAGAAAGTTTAGCAATAATTAACACAGGCAAAGAGTCTTCTTTATTCAATTGGGGTTGGGAGGTAGATAGATAGATCAGGTTTTTTTTCCCCAAGAAAAGAAAGAAGGATTGATTAATTGATTGATATCAGAAGGTGATAAATGTCAGAAAGTAAATTTTAAATGGAATAATCTAAAATGCTGAAGAATGATCTGTTGGAGAACACACACAGAAAAGGAAGCAGGATCTGAGCTCTGAATGATGAAATGGTGTCAGCAGTGGGAAGACATGGGAAGTGTTTTCCACACAGAGAGTGAATAACTTCAAAGGCTCCCAGACAGAAACAACCTTGGCAAGTTCAAGGACCTGATCTCATGCCAGCATCACCAGAGGACAGCAAGCCAAGCAGGATGAAGCAGAGGATGAGATCAGAAAGGAAGAGTATGTAGCCATGGAAATTTTGTATTTCCAGTTCATTGAGAAGCCATCAAATATTTTAAAGCAGGAAAGTAACATAATCTGACATTTTTGAAGAAGACCATATTAGTTATTTTGTTTTGTTTTCCTGTTGGTGGTATATCTTTTGTCTAGAAAATATCTTTAGCTCCAGAGAAATAAAGCGATGAGGCCGAAGCCCAAGAGAAAAGAAGAGCTGAGAAAGGATACTTAGGAGAATTCCTTGAGAATTCATAAGAATTAACAAGAAAAACAGATACCTAGAATCTACTCCTAAGAGATTCTGATTCAGGGAGTCTTAAGCAGGACCAAAAATTTGCATTTTAACAACTACTCTAGATGATTCAGATATAAGTGGCTGACAGATCACTTTGGTTCAGAAATTGCTGCAGGTTGCAAAGAAAAGATTTAAGAGTCTTTTAGATTGATTGATCCAGTTCACCATTAGAGAAAAATAGCAGGAATTTGGGGGCAGTGCCTTGTCTGGGAAACAACAATAGCCTTGACTAAAATTGGATCTCTGATGGAAGTAAGTTTTCATACTTCCAGAGAGAGAGAGAGAGAGAGAGAGAGAGAGAGAGAACAGGAAGAACAGGAAAGCTACACACTTGATAGGAATCAGGTCCAACCTGAACTGTTTCAGTGGGACATCACACTAAAGCAACATTCAACATATTTATTCAGTGACTCAGTGAATCTGCTTCACACATTTCATACTTCAATCCTTGCCCCAATTCTTCTACAATTGTGATTACAGATGCTAGTGCTCATTAAACTCTCACTTCTTCTTCTTGAGTCACAGCAAACCTCATCTCTCGTGGCTATAAATCTTGATTCTGACTTTTACATCTCCCTTTCAGAAAATACACAAAAAAAGCTACTGGGGATAATGAGTATCTGGACTTTTCCTGTTCTCCCTTCACAGGAAACACTCAAGATCTCTTTTATAATTGAGGGGAGATAATAAGAAGTCATTTTGCATGTACAGTCAAGGACCACTTTCCTTTAAAACTGTACCCATTTTATTCTGCAACTGTAGTGGGAGAAATTTAAACTTGGCTCTTGGCCTTCAAGAAAATGGAGAGGGTTGGGCATGGGGCTCATTATAGAATTCCACATACTCTCACAAATGTGGTCTAAAAGGATGTTTTCCTGAGCATATGACATCAAGAGGTATTTATGAAATATTTTATACCCCGGGTAATGAAGATGTTATTGTTTTACCTGTCACATTTAAATGTACAATTCATCCAAAATGGATTTGGGGGTATGGGATGAGATAGAGATCAATTAGTTAGTTATCTGGTACCATTTATTGAATTTAAAAAGTATTCTTTTGCCTATTGTACTTCTGTCATTATCATACTGTAGCACAGTCATTATCATTATCATCAGCATCATCAGCATCATTTATAAATCTATCTTCTCCACTAAACCATGAGCAACTTTGAACAAGATTGTGTTTTGTTTACCAACTTTCCTCCATACTTAATGCAGCTGCCAGTTAGAGCTCATGTTTAATAAAAGTTTATTTAATAACTTAGGTCATGTCAATCTAAACTCTGGGTAGAGATCATATATGAAAGTACATGATTATTTTCAGACTTTGGGTGTCCTGTCTTAGTATATTGTTTGAAAAGGTATTAACAGAATGTGGAAGGCCATGAAACACTATTGCAGATCTTAGAAGATCTGCGGAGAACAAGAGAACTGCTAAAAGACTGGTGGTAGGTTAATATTGCTTTGATTTTTACTACATTTTAGTCAGTTTGATGTGGATTCCCGGAAATAGTAGAAATGGATTTTAAGAACATAATAAATGGAATAAATAATTCTAGAAGCTAACATCAGTTAACTGAGAACAAGTCATGACAGACTAAATTTAATTGCTCTTTTATAGCATATTTAGTTTAGAAATGTAGGAAAATGTAGTTATGCATTTTAGAAATGCATTTGGTATACTCACTCCTGATACGAGCTGTGAATAAGAGCTGTGACACCTAGAAAATAACCATAATTTCTTGGTTATTGGACAGAAACCATGATTTCTTAACTATGTACTCTGCCTGGCTTCTAACACACTGTAATAAATCTCTGTTAATAAATGATTTATAATACAGTTAAGATAGTTCTCATACAGCAGAGTGTCTCTGCTCAGTGTAAACTTGGATTCAAAATCTGATTAGTTAATGAACTGGTAGACTAGCCTACTTGCATGATTTGATGCACTCAGGCTTTTGTTTGGGGTTGAAACAGAGTAGAGAAGTTGGAAAAGAGATGGAGAAGAAAGATGAGGGGGGCAGGTCTGGATAAGACAGAATGGCTTGGATCTGTCTCTCCCTGGCTTGAAGAGTTATATTCCTGGTCTGATAAGAAAGATTAAGGTCAGAAGGGTTAGGAGATGTTTTCATGAAAGACGCTTGGGGCTGGGTGCGGTAGCTCAAGCCTGTAATCCTAGCACTTTGGGAGACCGAGGGAAGAGGATTGCCTGAGTCCACAGGTTCGAGACCAGCCTGGGCAACATGGTGAGACCTCGTCTCTACGATAAATCAAAAAATTAGCCAGGCATGGTAGCTTGCACCTGTAGTTCTGGCTACTTGGAAGACTGAGGCGGAAGGATCACCTGAGTCCAGCAGGTTGAGGCTGTGGCGGCCAGGAGCATGTCACTGCACTCCAGCCTGTGTGACAGAATTAAGTCTCCAACTCAAAAAAAAGAAAAAAAAGAAAGTAAGAAAGACACTTGAGGCTGTGGGCACAAACATTACTGCTGTAGGTTCTGCTAAACATTCTTCCCTACTGTCCTTCACCACTGAGTGGTTTTGGCTGTCTGTGGGCTCAAAGAAATCACCCGGGGGATCCCTAGAAACAATATCGGCAGCCGAGGTTGTAGTGATGTTACTCAATGGAAAACATGAGCCACCAAGTGAACATATCCTGACATCTCAGAAATAGCCAGTGGAGACTTTGCCAAGGGACCTAAGAAGTCCTTCACTAACAAAGACAGAGGATAAGTCACTACAATTTGGAAATGAATGTTAATGTGACTTCGTTTTAACAGGCTGCTAAGACCTAGGGAAATTCTACAACATATATGTGCTAAATGACCATGTGTAAAATCAGTGATTTATTGAAATCCTAATGAACCTCAAATTCTTTGTATACAATATGCTATTTAAGCTTTTTTATAATCTTGCTTGGTTATATTAGCAATACATTTAATTCTTTTTGCCTATTTTTCCAGATAAGCATTAGAAATATTTGTCAAATTGTTGATTTTTAATCCTATTTGAATTTTTATTAGAATTATCTTGCATATATATTTATTTAGAAGAAAATAGAATTGTCATATTCAGACTCCTCATACATATAGTAAATCATGTGTCTCTGATTTTTTTTAAGGTATTTTGTCTGTTTATAAAAAAGTTTCTTTACTTTATATAAGCCCGGTGATTCTTTTTTTTTTTTTTGAGTTGGAGTCTCAGTCTGTTGCCCAGGCTGCTGGAGGGCAGTGGCACAATCACAGCCACCACAGCCTCAACCTCCTGGGCTCAGGTGATCCTTCCGCCTCAGCCTTTCAAGTAGCTGGAACTATAGGCACACACCACCATGACCGGATAATTTTTTGATTTATTGGCAAGATGAAGTCTTGCCAAGTTGCCCAGCCTGGTCTCGAACCTGTGGGCTCAGACAATCCTCTCGCCTATGCCTCCCAAAGTGCTGGGATTATAGGCATGAGCCACCGAGTCTGGCCAAATCCAGTGGTTCTTAACAAGATTATTTCTAACTTATTTCTTATATTTTGCTAATACTGTGAATGAACTCTACTTTCATTATGTTTTCAAAATAGAATTGCTGGAATAACAAATTTATTGTTAAATATGTTTCATACATGCCATTTTACTCAATTTTTTATTACAATTTTTTAATTTTAGTCACATGTATTTTCTAGGTATATCTTTCTATCTTCAAATAATAATAATGTTGCCTTCACTTTCTCAAAACTTTTGCACAACTTACTAGTATTTAAATCTTTCTACATTAACCAAAACTTGCAGAACATTGATAAGTAATAATGTGATTGTGAGCGGAATTGTCTATTTTTAAACGCTTCCATGTAGCAAAATGGAAAGAATGCAGATGCTTCCTGAATGATTAAATTGGAGACAGAATGAGGAATGATCCTAAGGGAAGGAGGGAAGGTGGGAGGGATCAGGCATGTTTATGAACCTACATGTGGGGAACTGACAAGGAAGATACAAGGGGAAGGCTTGGGTCTAATGGCCTTAGCACACGTGAGCATATCAGATCCTTCCCTGAAACCAGCTATTGGAAGAGAGAAGTCAAGAATAAAGGAGAATGTTAGACATGTGTCACAGGTGAGTTATAAAGTCAAGGTAGTAGGTGCTAAGAATAGAGAAAGTGGTTCATGAAAAACAAATTTTGTCTTCCTCACAATTTTATTTGGGATCAAGCTTGAAACATATATGACAGATTGTGTGATGCTAATTTTCCATGTTAGCCAGAGCAGTAAGTTTATGTATCTGATGTCTGCATTCCTATTTTGAAGTAAAAGCAAAATTTCCTTGTCCCCATCTTGGACATAATCAATTGAATTCATTATAGGAATGGGAGAGACAGTTTTTCTGAGCAATCTGTGATAAGAATAGAGATGAGGGCTTAGAGTCAAAGTAACAAATAGTTGGAGAGAGATGGAATTAGGTTTTTCCACGAGGATAGCTTGAATTTTTAAAAAGCAGAATCAATATATTGGCAGAACTTACTGGAAGAGAAGACTTAATTAGAATTGACCATCTACACTACTATACAGAAATGTCAAACTTGCAGAAAGAAACAGTACCCTAGAAATCAAAATTGCTCTGACAGAAGGAAGATTCCAGAGGTTTAGGAAGACACTCCTCACAATTGATAAACCCGCAGCTAATGATGGAAACCACTTTACAGAAAATGCTACTTTCCAGGCAGATACTTTTCTTCCAGTGAATTAAATTTCAGCAGAGAGTGTGAGCAGAAGCAATGGGTGGAAAGTGCATGTCACTGCAAGTAAAATGTCAGGTGGAAGCATAGTCTATCCTTTATTACATATATCTATGAAATATATACATGACCTAATACCTGGCACTTTTAAAGGAAATTTTAAATGTTGGTTCTCTTTTATTGTTGTTTGTAAAGCATTTCGAGATATATTGCTACTTTTTTTAAGTCAAGGTTTTACTCTGTTGCCCATGGCAACCACAGCCTTGACCTCCTCCACTCAAGCAATCCTTCCATCTCAGCATCCCGAGTAGCTGGGAAAACAGGTGCGTGCCACCACCCCTGGCTAATTATTTTAAATTTTTTTGTAGAGATGGATTTTTGCTATGTTGCCCAGGCTAGTCTTGACCTCCTGGGCTTAGCAATCTACCTGCCTCAGCCTCCCAAAATGCTGAGGTTATAGGCGTGAGCTACCCGTGCCCACCTTACTTTGTCTTATTATGGAAATGTTTCTGATTCTCACCGAGTCTGGGGTCAGGGATGGAAACTGAGTACATAGAATACTACCAGAGTAGGAGCAACTTCCTTTGTTAGTTTGGCTGCCCTCTGTGTTCTGGAATTCTGCTTTATAGTCTCACAGCTCTGACACCTCTGTTCAATATGTCTTGTCATTCTTAGCCAATAAAATTGGTCTCATACCAAGTCAACCATCTTCTCAAAACCCAGGCATCCAATTTCATCATGTCTTCCTTTTATCACTGAATTAAGTGCAGTACAACTTGATCCCCTCTCAAAAAAAAAAAAAAAAAGATGGTCTCACAAAGGACCCCATTCCTGCCCCCACCAAAACCACGTGTACACACATGCATTTATACACACACTCCACACTGGGAGTGGGCATGCTAGCCTGGAGTGTTTGCTCAGAAGAGGACTGGGAGTAGCATGCCCTCTGCTGCCCACATCCCACATGTCCCTGATGTTGGTGGGGCATCCAGGGTTCTGGAACTCAGAAGTGGGTGGAGGTGTGCTGAGATGCTCATGCTCCAAAAACAGTCAAGAAGACCCCTGGGGACTGAAAAGGAAATGCTGCCACAGGGCTGCAATCCAGGACCCATTGTCTCAGCATATGATGTCCACTGTTCCAGGCACACAAAGAAGGCCCGAGCAGGTTCATAGGGCCCGAGGCTTTTAGAATGTCAGAAGTCCTTTAAGAAAAAAGAATATAAAATGATCAGTATGATTCTAAGAATGAAAGTGATTTTTTTAAATTGAGAAAATAAAAATCTGTAAAAGTTCACAGACCACAAAAGCTCACAAATATAAGCATGACAATATTTAGATCACAAAATTGTTATTATCTGTTTATACCTTAATAAGGGATTTTTCCTACATTTTGGACTGCATGCTGTTTGATCACCTGTTCATATGTTAATTATTTTGTAATATTTTCTACAGAGAGAATAAAAAGATAGATAATTCAAGTTTCCTCAAGGATAGTTGCTTACCATTTGATTTTTTGTTTGTTTGTTTTGGTTTGGTCTGGTTTTTGTAGAAATGAAATATTGCTATGTTGCCCAGGCTGTTCTTGAACTCCTGACCTCAAGCAATCCTCCCACCTCAGACTCTCAAAGTGAACAATTTTTTTAAAGGAAATGTCTGATAATTGGAAAGCATAAAGCATGTGACTTCACATGCAGATGTTCCTGCTGTTTGTGCCTGTGCCCTACTCACACAGAAATTCTAAATCCTATTTCGTATAATTTTAATCAGGGAAAAAATGAGTGTATGCATGACATTTACAGTTGTATATGTTACATTATTAAGTGTATTCCTGACCTGAGAAGTCTTCTGTATATTGATGAGAATTGAATACAATTTTACCCCACTGCTGACTGGAGGAAACATCTTATAGGCTTTTCACAAGGCTTTTTCTCCTCCATGCCCTACATGCTTCCTGTGTCGGGCACTGTAGGCATGATATCCTGACACCACTCTCACCCTGCATGTCGTGAGTTGGTGCAGCAAATGATAAGAATGTGTCCAGAAGTCATTTCTACTCATGGTTACCCAGAGTCTAACATAGCCATTCATGGAAGTGACTGCAAACCACACAAATATATCACACTAAATACAAACTGAAGGTATCACCTTCCCTTTAGGCAGATCCCCCAAGTTTCTACAGCTGCTCCAAAGCCACTTTATACAACAGAAAGCTATAACAGAAATCAAGTGGCAAGCAGCAGTGTCTCAATCAATTGCCCTTAAAATGTTTTACTTTAATATGTGTTGCTGTCCATTTGTATAGCTTCTTTTGAGAGATATTTGTTCGTGTTATTTGCCCACTTTTTAATGAGGTTGTTTGTTTTTTTCTTGCTGGTGTTTGTTTGAGTTCTTTGTAGATTCTGGATATTATATTAGACCTTTGTAGATATATAGTTTGCCAATATCTTCTCCCATTCTGTAGATTGTCTATTTGCTCTGCTGATTATTTCTTTTGCTGTGCAGAAGCCTTTTCATTTAATTAAGTGCCACTTGTTTATTTTGGGGTTTTTTTGCATTTGCTTTTGAGGTTTTAGCCATAAATTATTTGCCTAGGCCCAAGTGCAGAAGAGGTTTTCCTAGGTATACTTAAAGCCCAGACCAAAATTGTTTGTGCCCTCCAAGGCTATTGAAATAAAAAAAGTTTTACTTTAATAAATACTACAAAAATGATGACCATCTCAGTCCATCATTATGACCCTATCCAAAAGCTCAGAAGAAGCCCTGCAAACGAGAAGCCTGGAAGTTTGCACTTCATTCACCCTGCAGTCAACTCAACTCCAGGCATGATATGCCCCAGAGAATAGGAAGGACAGAAAGACAGAATAAGGACCAGAAGCCTTTCCCATTCACTCTTCCATACCAGCAAGCCAAATCTTATCCTGGGGGAAGGGAAGGAAGTGGAAACACTGAATCACCCTCCTAAAGAAGAAGATTGTAGTATGTCCCCTACATGTGAACATTCACATTGCAAACTTTCAAAGATGTGAACATGCATTCACATGTCCAATCACATAAGTTAGTTCACATGCCTGGTGTACATTGTCACATGCTGTACTGTAAAATTTAAAATGTCTTCTTTATTTTTTGTGCTTGTTTTTTATGTATTATTCATGTGAAAAGTATTATAAACCTATTACAGTACAGTAATATATAGCTGATTGTATTATTTGGGTATCTGGGCTAACTTTGTTGAACTTACAAACACATTCTTGGAATGGAATGTGTTTATAAGTAGAGGACTTACTGTATACTGAAAATGACTAAGAAAACTTGAATGGGCAACTTAACATTTTTTTCTCATTCCTGAGCAGAATTGGGCATCAAATGGTTCAAACACAGAAAATAAAACTACATTTCTGCATTTCTAAGCAATAACTTTAAATATCAACCCTACTATATATGAAAATAAAATTACTGAAACAGAAAAAAGCTCAGGAATTTACCCTCTGTCCTAAAATAATGGTGAGTAAATATAAACACTAAAAAAAAGGAACAGATAGCTTGTAGAGCTTTAAATAACTTTCTGTGGTAACAACTAAATCCCCAAGGTTCTGCGTAACTTTGATAGAGACATGGCTCCAGAATGAATTGATCCTGACTTGGTTTGAAGGTGACATTGGCTGATGATTGGCCAGGTCTGGAAATGCCACCTGGTATCCAAGAAAGAAGCTAATCCCTATGTCCACCCTTCACTCTGAATTCACCAGGAAGAGAGATGACTATAGCTGGGAAAAAAAGGACTCCATCAAAAGATAATGTAAGAGAATGCATTTGGTTAATTCCTGCTATGGGCTGGATTGTGTCCCCTCAAAATTCATATGTTCAAATTCTAACCCCAAGTACTTCACAATGGAACTGTCTTTAGATGGGGCCTTTAAACAGGTAAGTAGGGTAAACTATGGTCCTGTTGATGGGCCTTAATCCAGTATAATGATTTTTCTTATAAGAACAGACAACTAGAACACAGACCCACCGTACAGAGGGAAGACCATG
Organism: Carlito syrichta; assembly: GCF_000164805.1. Classification (NCBI taxonomy): domain Eukaryota; kingdom Metazoa; phylum Chordata; class Mammalia; order Primates; family Tarsiidae; genus Carlito; species Carlito syrichta. The sequence goes on along the minus strand of NW_007233246.1, from coordinate 614,047 downwards.
TGAAGTCACAGTGAGAAGCCAAGGAGAAAGGCCTCAAAGAAACCAACCCAGAAACCAACCCTGCTGACACCTTGAGCTCAGACTTCTAGCCTCCAATATTGTGAGGAAACAAGTTTCTGTTGTTTAAGGTACCAATATTTTGTTAAAGCTGCCCTAGTCAATAGCACAATCCCCAACTAGGGTCTGGGTAAAGTGGTTCCCTTTATGTCCATAAATAACCCTGATTTGACAAAAAGTTTTAAAACTACCAATTTTTCTCCTATGTCTACTAATTTTTCACCTATGTCTACCAATCCCTTTTGGGCATCACTAAGACTTTTTTTTAAAGGGCAAGTGTCCTAAAAGCTAATGTGGCAATAGGTGCTACACCTCTGCTGTTGGATGTTGTACGCACATCCTGTAGATTTTGGGAACTAATAACAAGTTCTGTGCAAAATTATTCTTTCTCTGATTTCCATGATAAGGGGGGTTTTATATTTTTGCCTTTGCAGTTAACTGCTGAGCTTATATTTAGGGTGGGGCATGATTGGCTGAATAATGCCCCCCCTCCAAAGATACCCACATTGTAATCCGCAAAACCTGTGGAAATGTTAGTTAAGTTGGTAAGAGACTTTGCAGATGTGACTAAATTGAGATTCTTGAGATGGGAAGTTTTTCTGGATTGTCATTATTACAATCACAAGAGTCCTTGTAAGCGAGAGAGGGAGGAAGGAGATTCTGAGACATGTGATGGTAGAAGAGGGAGTCAGAGAGAGAGATTTGAAGATGCGGCACTGCTGACTTTGAAAATGGAGGAAGGGGCCACAGCCAGAGATCACAGCAGAAAAAGGTAAGGAAATAGAATTTTCTCTTGGAGCCTGCTGATTCATTTGAGATGTCTGACCTCCTGAACTATAAGATAATAACTCTGTGTTGCTTTGAGTCACCAAATTTGTGACAATTTTTACAGCAGTAACAGGAAACTAATGCTCAGGGTGTGCTGCAGGGTCCTCTGCAAGCCTGAGCCCTTGCCTGGTCCTTGAGGACATCACAATAAGAACAGAAACTGTATTAAGACCCGCAGTTCTACCCTCTACTGGGATCTGAAATAAATTGTCTTCTCATCCACCCCCATAACTGGCCCCGCAGGGACAATCAGAGGCAGTCTGGCAGCCCTTGAATCCACTGCATTTCCTGCCCACCGCATTCCTTGGTCTATGTGGGTCTAGCCTGCACACCGAGCTCCCATCTTGATGCCCAGTCCAGCCACCTGCTACCCAGACCAATGACCTGGGCCTCAGCAATCTTACTTTTCAGTAGAAGAAACCATTCTATAAGAAGTGGGATTGAGAAGGAGATATACTGACTCTGAATTATATGCACCTTGGTTAATAAAATGAAACTTGATTTTGATGAAGAGCTGCAATGAAAGAACACCTCAACTGGGTGTGGTGACTCATACCTGTAATCCTAGAACTTTGGGAGGCTGAGGCAAGAAGATTATTCGAGACCAGCCTGGGCACCAGAGCAAGACCTTAATTCTACAAAAAAGAAAGAAAGAAAATTAAAAGAGGGAGAGAGAAGGAAGAAAGGAAGGAGGGAAGGAGGAAAAGGGAGGGGAAAAGGAAAAGGTAAGGAAAGGAAGAAGGAAGGAAAGAATGAAGGAAGGAAGGAAGGAAAGAACACCTCAGAACAATGCAAATTTCACGTCAGCAACACTGCCAGTCCAAATTCACTTTGCATTTGTTTTATGCTAAAATAAAATTAACCTCAACCAGCAGCTGATGTATTTAAGACTATTGGAGTTTTCCTCAGAGCTGAATCAATAAAGAAATGACTAATGGCTTCAGAACAAGTTGATCAAAATTTCATTTGAAGCACAGCATTACAAGTAGATTACTCACCATCAAGACAAACTTAGATGTAGAAGGGTGGTGAGTTCGAACTGTCCTTCAGCAGTGAGAAAGGCTGAGATTTATTAAAATAATAACCATGATGATGATGATAGCTACCACTCACGGAATGTCAACTCCGCGCCAGACACAGATGTGGCTTCCTCACATGCGTTTTCTCTAGTCCTTGCAACGGCTTTGAAAGGCAAGTGCTGTTCCTTTATTTGACAAATTAGAACTTGAGAATGAGTAATTTGCATTAAGTTGCACAAACACTACATGGAAAGGTGCACATGAATGTGCAATGTTTTCATGACAGATAGGAGTCACTTTGCTCTATTCACAGGAATAATTTATGATGTGCATTATCTAAAGACCACCTACTTCTGTTGTCTCTTACTTCTACAACTTATATTTTTATCTTCAGATATTAAATCTCTATGCAATGTTTCCCCAAAACTTTGGGAAGCACTGGTAGGCATCTGTTGTTCTTTCCTGCTTATCATTCACTCCTCCTTCAGGTTATGGCACGTTTATCCAAGTAGAAAAAGGGACTCCCTCAAAAGATAATGTAAAAGAATAAATGTGGCTAATTCCTGCTAGAGGCTGGATTGTGTCCCCCCAAAATTCAAATGTTAAAATCTTAACCCCCAGTACTTCACACCGTGTCTGACTTTGGAAATGAGGCCTTTATAAAGGTAATTAGGATAAACGCCTATTGATGGGTCTTAATCCAATATGACAAGTGTCCTTATAAGAACAGGCAATAAGGACACAGATCCACAAGAGGAAAGACTATGTGAAGTCACAGGGAGAAGACAAGCCAAGGAGAAAGGCCTCAAAGAAACCAGCCCAGAAACCAACCCCGCTGACACCTTGAGCTCAGACTTCTAGCCTCCAGTATTGTGAGGAAGCAATTTTCTGTCGTTTAAGCCCATATTTTGTGATAGCAGCCCTAATACACTAACCTTCAATTAAGATCAGGGATCCCCAACCCCAGGCTGCACAGTAGGAGATGAACAGCAGGCCAGTGAGCAAGGGAAGCTTCCTCTGTGTTTATAGCCTCTCCCCATCGCTCACATGACCACCTGAGCTCTGCCCCTTGTCAGATCATCACTAGAAAGACTGCTTCCATTTCCAACATTCTACCTTTGTGAAGCAGGGTTTTCTGCAGTGACAGCAACCAAAACGAAATTATGGAGTAGACTGGACATAAGCAACACACTCAAGGTGTCATGCACGGTCTCCCATCATTTCCAGACGGGAACATCTAGTTGCAGGAAAACAAGCTCAGGGATCCCACTGATTCTGCATTATGGTGAATTGTATAATTATTTCATTGTATATTATAGTGTGCACAATAAATGTAATGCACTTGAATCATCCTGAAACTATCTCCCCCCAACCCCCAGTCCGTGGAAAGATTGTCTTCCACAAAAGCAGTCCCTGATGTCAAAAAACTTAGGGACTGCTGACTCAGATGATTAGGGTGTGCCTGAACCCAGATGGTTCCAGAGCTGGGCATTTTGATTGAGATTTTGAGTCTAAATTTTTATTGGGCCTAGCCAATCAAAGTACTGCATTACCCTGGCACCTGTGAAGGAGAATTGTCCCCCAAACTTTTGTAGGAACTCTTGAGAAAGAGAACTTTTCTTCCCACTGAAGTTCCCTGAATGATAAAGCAAAATCTTAGAGACAAAGAAATAGCTTCCTAACTTTGTAATTAGCATGGAGGAAAGTAGTGCAAAGTGAAAAAGGGAGGAAACTTTCCAAAGATGTTTGAATCCCTGGATCTACCTGTGCCTGAAGCCATCCAGAATTCTCCATTAAATGACTTGTTAAATATCTATTTTTTTAATCTCAAGCTCTTAATCAAATTCTAATATGGAGCATAATCTCTCTTTGAATGGAGCAAGCAGGTGATGAATCAAAGAATGTGTGTAACTCTAGAAGCTGGGAATACTTTTCAGCTGGCAGCAAGAAAAGGAGAACTTCAGTCTTACAATTACAAGGAATAGCCTGAATAAGAATAGTATTCTCCCCTAGCACCTCCACAACAGCCTGCTGGCATCTTGATTTTACTCTGATGACCCACATCAGACTTCTGATAGATGAACTGTAAGGTAATATAGTTGTTGTTTAATAGTGTTGTTTTAAGTTGCCGCATTAGTGTTCTTGTTACAGCAGCAATAGAAAACTAATACAGATTCTAATCACTACATTTGTCTTGCAGACCTCATAGAATCAAGCTATATCACCCAAAGTTCTTTTGTAAAAATCGCTTGGGCTTGAGGGCTTGAGGGAAGAAACTTTGGGCCTGAACTTCAGGTTAGTTATTGTCAACACACCTACACAAAAAGGGTGGACAGGAGGAGAAGCCAGAGACATATAAGAGAAGGTAGGGGTCTAGGTCAATGAAGCATGCCAAACATGTGTCCCCTTTGTGTCATTGAGCAATCACTGGTGAGGAAAGTATTTGCTGGGCTACTCTTGAGCTTTTGGCAGTCATGTTCAAAATTCCTAATACAGTTAATAAAGAAAAAGCAGATAATATAAGCCTTGGGGGGTTCAGAAAGCTTTAGACAGTGATGGAAATACTACCCTCCAACATTGTTGGTACCAATGGCAGAAGTTATGACAGCAGGGAAAAGTAGTGATTGGGAGAGAGAACAACAGGAGTACTGAATGAGAGTAGCAGCAACAGCAAGAGTGACTGGCCTGGGGAGATATGAGCTTGTTGTTAACAGCCACTGAGGATGGACGTGAAGTCCCCGGGAGCCTCTCAGCGAGAGAGGAGACAGGAGAGCAGTAGTGTCCTAGTGAGTACTCTGGAGAATGGACAGGAAAATCAAAAAATTACTGTTGCAATTTTTACACAAGTTCTAAGTGTTCCCAAGGACCCCATCATCTGGCAATATAAGGGCTACCATGCTGCTAGTTTATATTTATTGAGCCTTTTCAGAATGTTCTAAATGAGCTCAGGCACATATTTTGCAAGGATGCCACTGGTCTTGGGATGATGCCTGGGAGGCCCTCTCAAGGTCCCTCATTCAAGGTTCATGAGTCTATTGATAATGATTTTAAACCACATCAGACAGGCATCAAAGTTTCAAACATACAACTTATTCGTGCAGATTTCACACAGTGCAGAGAAGGTCTGGGTACTTCTAGCAAGATGTTCCTTCCACTTTTCACTTCACATGGCTTGCGATGTCTTCTGAAGGAGATGATCTAGGAAGCTATTTAGTCATAAATCTCTGAAGAAAGTACTAGAGGAAAAGAAATGAAGCTTATAAAGTGGAAGTCTTCAGAAAGATATTATTTTCTTCATTCAAGGAAAGTCACATTTATTACTAAAGCATCCAAGCCAGTTTTCCCTTTTAAATAAATCACTGCTTTATTTTATTTCTTTGTTGTAATGAGCTAGGTTTATACTCTTAAAATAAAAGATTATATCTAAGAAAGATTATCCTATATTTGAAAAATCCTAAGAATATTTGAATTATTCACTTCAGTTTTTAAGAATACCAGAACCCTATTTAAAGACATTTCTAGTTAGTTGAACTTTGACATTGCATGTGGAATTAAACAAAGCCACAGATAAATTAATAATAGTATTAACAACAACAAGAATTCACTAGGGCCTAAACTTACTGTAGGCTGAAGAATCATAAGGAACAAATACCTTATTTTTAGAAGTCATAGTCTAACTGTAGTATACATATATTCCTTGTTTTATTCATATATAACCACAATGCCTCTATCTATTAATGACTCAGTTGAGTTTACTGCAAATTATCTATAAAATGAAAGTTAGTAGCCTCTCAATATACACAACTTGGAAAAAGGATTCTAATTCCTATTTCTTATAGCTTCTAAGCTTGGGAAATTTTAAAGACGACAATTGGATAGAGTCTTTTCTGTAAAGCTATATTTGATGTTCTTTGCTTATCTTCCCTGCTACTTAATTGAAATGGGAACGTAAGATAATCGTATTTCTTGTTTACCAATTTACTTCTACTAAACAAAAAACAGTAACATGTCCTTCCTAACCAGCAGGATCTCTACACTGGGAAGGGCAGTTAATTGCACTTGTAGAAATTACTAATGGCAGATAGCAATGTAATGCCTTTTTTGATGAAGATTAATTGTTCTTTGTAATTCTGAGAAATAGCAATCAGTAAGGTTAATAATATACAGTAACACAATGTGGGTTTTTCTGCTCTTTGCTTTTCTTAATAAATAAAGGCAAGAATTTAAAGTAACATTTAGGCAAATGATACCTATTAAACTAGTACAGAAGACACATTTGGAAAAAACACAATTTTGTAGTGAATTTCTGTTTTTTCATTTATTAATTTAATTTATTTTAAAGATGTGGGGTTCAGTTCAGAATTAGGTACATAAGTGGTACAGGTGAAGTGTGAGTCTCCCATCGGTTCTCACTTTGCCTGGTTTGGGATCAGGTACCCTTATTGAAGTTACGTGCTACCCCACCCCCACTTCCACTGGCAGTGTCCTGCTACTGCCAATCCCTTTGTTATAGTATTATGATAAATGAGATTCTGTTTTTATATGAATTGTTTTGATTCATGGGTTTATAAGTCATAGTGTATCACATCAGGAGGCAAGTTTTTAAAAATATTTTTAAGAGTTGCCATATCAGCCAGACTTTCTCTCAACTTGTCAAGAGCTGCTACCAAAACAATAAAAAGGATAAAGAAAATAAAACAATAAAACTAACACAAAACAAAAAACAGGAATTTAGAGATAAAATCCTCTCATTTCAGCTTTGGTTGAGTAATGGTAGACAAAGTATTTGAGATTACTCAGAGAATATAAGGAAGAGATGGAAAGAACCCTGACATCATCCGCTCTCTGCTCTCTTTCCAACACCCTACAGCCTAACTCTCAGGGCAAGGAATATGCCTGGTTTGCTCTTCACTGAATCCCATTACAGAAAAGAAAATTGAGGCCCAGAGAATGTAAGACGACCAATATCACTACACTAGCTATCAAGGGAGAAGGACCCCCAGCTGCCTCTGTAGTGTTCATTTCTTGCATCCAGGGTCCCCAGAGGATGTGAAGGGTCAAAACAATAATCCAAATAATGATATTGATATAAAATCAAGGCTAGAAGGAACATAGTCATCTAGTTCAACTCATATTTTTTTGGACCAAAAAATAATAATAATAATAAGACCTAGATCAATTGGGAATTGTCTGGGATCAGATGCATTGTCAAGGAAAAAGCAGACAATGGTGTTATACCCCATTACTGTCAATCAGTATTTAACACACTAGTTGTCTTGGAATCTGATACAGGTGCTGGGGTCTCATTGGCTCTTTCATCTCTTTATCTCTGATAGATGAGTTCTGTGAAGTGAGTAAAACTATTTCAAAGGCCAAGCAATGATGATCCATACAACATGCTAAATTCCTTGGGTTAGTGATGCCATACAATTAGTCTTTGGAAAGAAACACTGTAACTGGCCTCTTATGTCTCCTTATCTGTAGTAGTTCAAGAAAAAGAACCATCTTGTACCCTAGCTTGGGGTTCCAACTCAGAGTTACATTCTAGACACTCGAATAGAAAGTAGAAGTTATGAGGTGCCATTGGAGTGTGGTTCCAGTATGACACTTTTTAATTAAAAAAGAAAACAAGTCCTTGGGGAGAGGCAATGTTTAATGGATCAAGAAGGGAAAACTATTAGTTTTGGTTGTGATGTTTACTTAGTCCATAGTCCACATTTTCAATAGGAAGAACAGTAAAACACACATTACTAGATTCTCAAACTTGGCAGGACATTTGAGAACCTTGATGGGAAAAATATTGAGTAGATTTCATGGGAATAGTTTTCTTTTTTAAGATACTTTATTTTATTTTAAAGATGGGGGTACAGGATTTAGTACATAAGCAATCCATGTGCAGGCGAAGTTTGTACCTCTAACTGGTCCTCGCTTCCCCTGATTTAGGATCAGGCATGCTTTATGTTGTTATGTGTCCCCCACTTCCTCCCTCCTCTGGCAGCATCCCACCACTGCCAATCCCTTCCTTGTGTTATTGTGAGTAAAATTCCTGTCCCACTTATGAGTGAAAACATAAGGTTTTCAGTTCTTTGTTTCTGTGAAAGATCACTACAAATGATTGTCTCTAATTCCATCCAGTTTGCTGAGAAGTTCATGATTTTGTCCTTCATTTTGGTTGTTTAGTATCCATCATGCATGTGGACCACATAATAGCTTTCTAATTGGGTAATTGGGTACGAAAGACTACCTATGTCACAGTCAAGCTCTTTAGACTGCCTCCCATGCTTACTTGACACCCCAGGATAAGTATATGTTTGCTACTATGCCTCTGAAATTTTTAATTCTTTCCCAATTCTTTTTCAAGCTCTGCCCTCACTGAAGCAAAGAATAATAACGAAAATCGCTAGTAGATGAGTTCCACCTATATGTTAGTCACTGGGCTGTGTGCTGTAATTATATTATTCCCCATCTCACAGCAAATATATACAATAGATCTTATGATGTTCACCTTACAGATGGTGAGCCTGAGAAGCCCAAATCATACCCAAAGTCACAGGTAAGTTAAGGACAGAGATCATTTCAACTTGTGTCTCAACTGACTCAGGTAATCTTTACAGGTTTTGCTTCTTCTCTAATCTTACAATCCAGATGTATTGCCCCTAAATTGAAGGTTTGGAAATTATAGTCCACTCTCTGAGAGACCACCATTGCTCCGGCAATGGAGATGTCTTGCTTGTTTTCCATTGCTAGGGTCGCGATAACACAGAACTGGGGATGGCCAAAATGAGACTCGTTTTTGACTGTGCTTTTTACTTAACCAATAGTCTACATTTTCCACTGGAATAACAGTGAAATCCACATTTCTAGACTCTCAAACTCAGCAGGGCATATGAGGACCCTGCTGAGATAAGCATTTGAGTGGGTTGAAGAAGATGTTTGAGCAAAGGAAAACTTAGAGATTGAAGCTTGACACTTCTTAATCAGAATAATATTTAAATCCAAAAAGTGGAGCAAAAATAAGTACTAACTTTGGGATAGAGTGGGAGAAGGAAACAATAAGATTAAAAAGGTTTCAAAAATACTAAGTAAGATAGAAGGAATGTAGGAGGTGATGAGGGTAATAGTGTGGTTGGCAGGGTGGAGTTTTGGTATAATTTTAAGTGTATACCTAATAAGATTTAAACATGAGCTGTCAGAGCAGTCGTTTCTAGGTGAGAATAAGGTATATACAGAGACTCAAAGGATCAGAAATTTATTACTATCTCTTAACTCCTTGTAAAATATTACATAATTATGTTGACTCCCTCAGCAATAAAAATTGACCTACCCTTCACAATAACATAGAAATTAATCTTGTCGAGTTCTATTCAACAATCTTGTAACATTGAAATATTGCCCAAGAGATGCTAGGTTTTATGTTTTTGGTGAGATTAACGATTGGGTTGGTTCATATATTAAGTTTGTGCAAAAATCATATACTGGAATCCAGTGCCTTTCTCTCATTCTAGCAATGAATTAAACTCTTATCTTTACCCTAGTAGGATTGGACTTGTTATTCTCAAAGGCAATTATAGATCAGAATGGACTAAACGGTAAAGAGTGCATGCACTGCAACCTATGAGTAAAAAACGTATTATGTCTGTTTCTTGGGACTCAACTATTAAGCAACATATAAAAGAAATATTGTTACTGTTCACCCTAACATTTACAAGTTTCATTATTGTTATAATTTTAGTTTTAAAACGATGTATCCTTGGCAGAAATGCTCTGAAATTGACATTTGCTATAGAGTGATAGATACACATTTGATAGATCAATCAACTGATGGATAGAGAATAGATATAAATAGATGGATAGGCAGGCAAATATATGCATACATCTATGTAAGTCTCTGTGTGATGCACGTATACTTTATTATTTTGATCAAATTTTGATTAACTGAAATATGTCTAGAATTCAGAAATTTTAAATACTTATCACCAGGTTCATATCTGGCTATTTGTGGTCCTTGAAAATTTTTTTATTAAAATCTCTTATAAATTGCAAAATTAGCCTATATAGCATCAGGAAAGCAAAGCAAAAAACAAAAAAAGAAAACAATAGCCGGGCTTGGTGGCTCAGCCTGTAATCCCGTACCTTTGGGAGGCTGAGGTGAATGGATTGCCTGAGCCTGTGGGTTCGAGACCCACCTGGGCAGCGAGACCTCATCTCTACAATAAATCAAAAAATCAGCCGGGCGTGGTAGCGCGCGCCTGTAATTCCGGCTACTCGGAAGACTGAGGCGGAAGGATCGCCGGAGCCCAGCAAGGCCGGGAGTGGCCACTGCACTCCAGTCTGAGACTCCAACTCAAAAAAAAAAAAAAGAACAAAGTAAATACTCTTAACCCTATATTTCTTCATCTCTGACAACCATCCCTGTGCTGAGACAACCTTTGTTGTCTTTTCATCTCTTTATATAGTAATCGGCTTGGGGTTAGGATGAATGCATTGATCTCAATGCCCCTGATAATTTTAATGCTATTGTGTAGCTACTGTGTGACAGAAATATGTTATCCCACATATTCCAGTTTCCACATGTGTGCATAAAGTTCTGAAACTTAACAGCAAAGAAGTCCCTTTACACTTTAGGGAACTCTATGAAAGCTTAGATGTCTCTATCACAAGATCAGTAGAATATATGAGGAAACAAGGTCATCTCTTTTAAGTCTTCCCTACACTGACATCACAGAGGATGAGGATACTAACCCATCACAAGGTTAGAATCTGGAGGAGGGTCTTAAAAGAGAACCTTTTTATAAATCCTTTGATTTCATCTATCTTGACCTCTCTGGGTTAATAATCTCATTCAACCAGTACAGAAAAAAAGCATATATTCCTTAATATTACAAAGTAAGCTTGTTCTATACCCATTTCTTACATTAACAGTATATTTTTTATTTTTTGTAGATAAAAGTGGATACACAAGCTACCACTCCATGCTACACAGATTTTCCTTTCCTTCTTATTATTGATTATTTTGTTGTTAGACAATGCACTCTAAAATTATTGCAAGTGCTATAGAAAATCAGTGGATAGTTTATTTTATCCCTTCACATAATTTTCTACCTGTCTTTCCCACAATACCATTTCTGGACTTTTTGCCTACTACAAAGACTCTCCTTTGGTAAGCAGTGAGCCATCTACTTGTGCAGAGGCCAGAGTCAGAGGCAGATAAATATCTTGTAAAGAACTGTATGCTGTATATGAAAACCTACAGGAAAGCCTAGAGATAACCACAGACAGTGAGATCTTTGGTCAGATATTTAGAGAAGACCACAATTCACAATAGTTATTGAGTTCAGCTGGGGATCAAGGTAAATATGACTCAATTCCTACCCTCAGGGACTCACATCTATTATTCTTGGCTTATGAAGTTTCAACATTGAGGTAGCACTTGGTCTAAGGGTGAGTTTGGGAAGAATCAGAAAGATAAGTCTATATTCAAGAAAGTAATATGGACAGAAATCTTTTCCACCCCAGGAGATAACTTTGCTGACCATTATCACATAAGTAAGCAGTTGGCAAGCATATTCTGTAGAGGGCAAGCAAGTCAACATTTTAGGTTTTGAATTCTCTGTCTCTGCCATGTTCCAATGAAACTTCACTTCCAAAAATGGGCAGCAGCTGGAGTTGGCCTGAGGGCCACAGTTTGCTGACCCCTGGCATAAATTATCACAGTTGCAAGCTTGGATATATGTTTGGAGGGCGATGGCATGGATGGAGAAGAAAATATAAAGGTAGATTTCCTGAGGAAAAAACAATGGGTTTGGTGTTAATTAATATTTGATTTAATATGACAAATATTTCCTGAGCATTTCAAAGTGTGATATTTGGTGTCAGGGATAAGGAAATAGACAAAATATGAGCTCCATTCTCAAGGAACTCACACTGTCATGTGATGTGAGAAAATTATATCATAGTGCCACAGTTTTAAGGAAGGAGTTACAGTGTTCTGAAATAAACAAGCCATGAACAGAGACTCAACAAAGTACCTCTATTTGAATCACTTTAGTCTATACATCACCCTCATGATTCAGTGAGTTGGGCTAAGAAGTTCAGGTAGGAAAAGTTGCCAGTAAGTGTTGGTAAAGTGAGGATGGGGAAGCTTGGTGATTTTTGCATCATAGAGTTAGAAATGTGATTTTAGAAAAAAAATCCAGACAGATCGAGGTGAAACTGTTGCCAATGGCTCAAGTCATGTTTATCCCTTTTAATGAATTGGAAGCAGTGGAAGTTGTAAACAGGGCATGAAATTTTAAGCGTAAAAATATCATGGAGATTTTGATTCTTTAGGTAAGAACATTACCCATTTTAAACAGGATGTGTTCTGTGTTCTAGAAATTGAGAAAGGGAAAGGAAAGTGCCACTGTGGTTGTCATGTATTCATAGTCAATCAGAAGAGTATACCTCCATATCAATTTTGTGAATTGAAAAAGGAAAGGAGTATACCTCTTCTACTCCTGAAGAGGCTGAAAGAAAAGAAATGTCATTAAGATTGTCTACTACAGTGATGTTTAGTATTGAACAAATTTATAGACTTTTAGAAAATACAATGAAAGATAGAGATATTTCCCCTAAAATGTGTGTTCACACATACAAACAAAATTTGTGTGTAAATCCAAAGGCTTAAAGATCCATTGAAATCGACCTGTGAGTTTCCATATCAGATTTTGAGAAACTCCACCCACAGTATGCCAAGTGCTTTTTATAATTATCTCAGCTGATTCTCAAATCACAAAAGACAGTTGGCAGACGTGCCATTGTCACCATTGTAGAAAGAGGAAGAAACCAAGGATCACAGAGACTAAGAAATTTGCTTGAGATCACCACACCACCAAGTAGTAGGGCTGAGTCTCAGAAAACCCCACTCCCTAGCATAATGGAATTCACAGTTGCCTTCATGTTGTGTTGGCCTGCCTGCGATTTCTGAAAAAGAGAACAAAATCACTCTTTTATAAGACAACTTCTATGACACTTTAACTGAAGTTTTCCCAAAAAGGAAATAAGTTACTTGGTCTTAAATACTGAAAAAGTGTGTAGGCTAAAAACATGTTCCTTTTCCCCAAACATACCCATGATCTAATCCTCAATACCTCAGAATATGTCATCTTCCATAGCAAAAGAGACTTTGCAGATGTGATTAAGTTAATGATCTTGTGATGAGCAGATTATTTTAGATTATCCCGATAGGCCTATTAAAATCATGAAGCTTCTTTATGAGAAAGACGCAGGAAGGACAGAAAGAGGAGAAGGCAACTTGATGAGAGAAGAAGAGACTGGAGTGATATAACTACAAGCCCAAGGAATACCAGTGGTCTCTAAAAGCTAGAAGAGACAAGTAGTTTCTTCCCTGGGTCCTCCTGAAGAAACTATCCCAACCAACATCTTAATTTTAGCACCAGGTCTCATTTCAGACTTCTGACCGACAGGCTGTAAGAGAATAAATTTGTATTGTTTTTAGCCAGTAAATGCTACTTTCTTACCATGGCAACTGGAAACTAATAGAAAAAGTGAAACCAAACTAAGTCATACTCTAGTTAAATGCTCACCCCTCCTCTCCCCTCATCCCAAGTCCATGAGAGCAGGAATTTTGTGTGTCTGGCACCTAGAACAGTGCCAGAAACAGAGTATATGCTCAATAATAATTTTTTTAAATGATGTACCAAATGCTCATGGCAGTACCATGGCATCTTAGAAAGATAAGCAAATTCAAAAAGAAATTAGGGGAATATTCTACAGGGAAAAAAGAGAAATGTTTAAAAATACTGCTGGGACTATAAAAAGAACTATCTTAGCCACGTGTTTGCAACCAAAAGAGGAAGATGCAGGGATAATATTATGCAAGTTTTGGGGTGACCTTATTAATTAATGAGCCAAATTCTTTCATACACAAGTTTTTTTCCTCATATAATCTTTTATTATTTATGAAGAAAGTGATCCAACTTCAGTTTTGACTAATAAATAACTACATTTTTCTTCTTCCACTGTCTGATCACTCTGGCTATTCTTAGGACTGATCAGGGAATCAGACTTAGGGAATAAGTTAGAAGTGACTGTGGGGAGAAGGCTGCAGATGGTGACTCCTAATATCATATCCATACCCCTCAACATCAGAAAGACAAAGTCGGGAGACCATCCTCTTCTATTTAAAACAAAAGCTTTCAAATTTATCTGTGACTATTTTGCTTCTTGAGAATTTTTCTCATTTGGGGAGGGGATATAGGATAAAGAATGAAGAGAAGAAAAAAATTTTAAAGATTAATTTAATTAGACACCTCTTTCTAAATCCTAACTTTAGAAATCTTTATTAGTTAAAACTAATAAACTACCTAAGGTCTCTGGTTGCAAACCCTCAAATCTGGTGGCACATCGTAATTAGCTGTATACATATAGCTAATATAAAGTACTTATATAATAAAGTGCTTATATAAAGTCCAATGTAAATATTCCTAGTTAGTGATCATCCTTGCATGTGGTTAATCAGAGACCCAGAACTCCCCAGAGCCTTTGGGTCCTCTGTGGGATCTTACGCATCTGGCCAGCAGACAGAAGAGAGAATTATGCAGAATGTTTATACGAGTATGTCTGGAGATAATGTGTCACACTGCCACTGCATTCCGTTGGTCAGAACTCTTTCATGTGGCTACACACCTAACTGTAAGGCATGCTGGGAAATACAGTATAGCTATACAGTTAAGAAGTAGAGAAAACAGCTTTGATAAATACAGAGGCTCCATGTACGCTGGCCACTTCTACCAACTCATTTCCTGTTATTCATTCTCTCATTGGTGTGCTTCAGTCATTTTGGCCTCCTCTCTGATCTTTAAGCATACAAAGCCATGATCCTGTCTCAGGTCTTTTATATGGGCTATTTCTAGTATCTGCAATGCTGTTCTTCACTGGATAGTCACATGGCTTGCCCTCTAACTTCATTTAGGTCTCTGCTCTAAACTGCCTCTTCAGAGAGGATTTCCTGATTCCCAACCCCAGTCTAAAATAGTACCCTCTCACTCTCCAGCCCCTGGCCCTACTTTTTGTCTTTTGTGACATTTATCATTCTTTGCCATTATAGCATACAAATTTTGTGTGTATACAGTTTTGGGGTTTTTTTTTTTTTTTTGAGTTGGAGTCTCACTCTGCCGCCCA